>NW_004955603.1:389293-406796 GCF_000276665.1 Chinchilla lanigera
ATTTGTTTTAAGATTTGTTTGTCATTATTAGTCACTAGCCATTTATTTCCATCACCATAGCCTGAAAGTGCAATATTTTCCTAATCATATTTAAGATACACTCAGGGAGTAAATTGAAAAATAATGGAAAATTTCCCAAAACTGTGAAAAACACATGCTGTCTTGATATTATGGAAGTTACATGCTCCTCATAACATTACAAGTTTTTTATTCCTCACACAGTCAGGAGCGAGAGAGGATATGCTTGAGTAATGGTTCATGAACAGAAAAGGGCTGACAGTTGGGTAACCCCCGGTGATTACTGCAGCAACATTCACGAGGAACCTGTTAGGATTGTTATACAAAGTGAAAAAAGCTTGGAAAATGGAGGAGAGGGTGTAAAAATAGACAAAGGTGCTGACCAGGAGAATGATGGTTTTGGTGGCTCTAGTTTCAGGGGAGACTCTACTGGGGATGTTGGTCTTATGAATATGCCGCATTCTCAGCTTGTGTCTGTACAGGATGGAAATCAAGGAGCTGCTGGTCCAGAGCATGAGCCCCACACACAAAGCATCAGGCAATGACAGCAGTGCTGCATGAAGGACTTTCCTAGAGTTTTGTTGGGAAACACGAGAACAGTATCCAAACTCTTTATTGTATGTGATATTTTTATGGTGCAATTTGTCAGTAACATTCGGAAGAACAATGGTGTTTAACAGCAAGTGGAGGATCCAAAAGAAGATAATGAAAATATTTATGTACTTGTGGACTGTTAGTTTAAGCTCTGCCCACCTGGAGTTCCCAGGGCTGATCGTGATCACCTGGAAGACACTCAAGAGGCAGGTGCTGCCAATGGACACACCTCTGCCTACTCTGTGAACATAGAAAACAAGTTTGCATCCGAGGTCATTGAGGAAATCTTTCAAGCCAAATGCTGCCATTGTTTCAGGAACTCCTCTAAACAGAAGGACCAAGGAGTTGGCTACAAACAGGTGCTGGAGAATTTGATCTGTGAATGTTAATCGGCACTGAGCAAAATGAAGGCAAGTATAGTGGCAAACAAGAGAGAAATTTCCCAGTGTACCCATGAGAGTCTGCGAGAAGTAGACCACTGCCATTGCCAAATCCCTGGAGGCCATTGAGCCAGGGCCAGTGTGTGATCTTTGTGTTCACAGCAGCGTTTCCTGCATTGAAATGTACAGAATGGCCTATATTCATCAAAGAACTGAAATTCAATACTCTACCTATAAGTGTACACTTAGAGTTATTTATATGAAAGGTTTATTTGTATAAGAGGTTTCCAGAATTAAAGGAAGGATTTGAAAGTGAATAGTATAAAAACTGATGTTAGATCACCCCTGGCCTTTTCTTCATACTTCATAAGCCTATGAGGCAGGCACTGTGATTATTCTATTTGTAGAGCTGAGCATATTCATTAAGAGGAGATGTGTGGGATTTGTCTACATCAAATGCTACTTAGGTGCATATTGGGCCTTGAAGCTGGCAGAGGTGGTAAACTATATTTCATTTAGCCTCAGGGTTAGTCCTAGAGCATGAGACAGCTTTTGTTTGAATAATCCTGGCTTATAATTTAATTTCTTATCTCTTGCCTTTTTGTTTATATGAGTGTTATTTTATTTTATAATTTTGCTTGTAAATGTTTTCTATCTGCAAATCTTTATTTTACAAATCAATATCAATTATGAGACACTAGAAAATGTGGAGGCAGAGATTGTAATTCCATGCTACACATCCCTGCAAGTTAGATTACATTTTTAGGATGATAGCAGAAACTCTCATTTGGTTTTAATTAAGAGGCAAGTGTCCAGTTACATAATTTAATCGTAATATACTCTCTTCTAAACCAAGGGCCTCTAAATACAAAGACATGAGAACATATTAAATGGAGGAATCAAACTGACACAAAATTTTATGCATACACTTACCATATTTGAATCCCTGAATTATTGAAGTGACAAAATGATTTGAGAGAAAAATTAGGATACAAACATGTATGCAAAATGGAAGTGATAAAGTGATCAATGTGCAGTGTATAAGTAGAAGTAACAGAGCACAATCTCATATTCACACATTCATTTCAGCATAAGTGTCTCTGAAACCTGAGCGTGCTGTTTGCCTAACACTAGCATGAGAACAACTCTGAACGTCATCAGCCAGATGTTTTCAGCTGTCTCCACTCTACTCCTGCTGCCTCCTTCATGTGAAGAGTGGGAGGAATCACTTCTAGTCCTGCTGCTGAGATTCAGATGCAGCACTTCATGTTGACTACAGAAGCATTTATTGCAAGCTTAGACATTTTGTATGCGGATACATAATAACTTTAAAAACTGAGTCTCTGAGTCCAATTAGAACATTGGTTTTCAAGACACAATTCCTGAAATCCGCCTTCCATTATCACCATGCTACACATCACCAATGCGAGTCACTGTGAATTCCCCAACTTTTCATTATTAAATTCAGACATTAGATTGTGGAGGGGGTGTGAGACTCCCCTCTGTTTCTTAGGTCTTCTCATGCTTCAGAGCTTCCACTTCCCTCCCACACATCGCTGGTGCTCATTCCGTCTCAAATCCACAATAACTTTCCTGATTGTTTTAAATACACAGAGTGCTGACCCACCTCCTCACCTATCAGATCTGCCTCTGATACTGATATGTGACATACTCACCTGCCTCCATCCAGTTACCAGAGCTCTTGCTGATGTGTGATTCCTCTCACACCCAGTGTGTCTGTGGGAGAACTGACCAGACCTCAGATATGTGTTTGTGAGTGGGTGACCTTACCTCCCCACAGGGCAGGATTGTCATCCCACTCTCCCCATTGCAGTGTAGTCTTTGGGGGAGTGGAACACCCATCAAAAACTTCTTTCCAGGTGCTAATTACTAAGACCAATTACAACTTTCCAGTTACTCTCTCCTCAGAGACAGTTGCAAATCCAAGAAAAGCTCTTTCATCTCATGACCCCTTGAGGCCAATAAGAACTCAGAGGGAAGACAGCAGGACATACTGAGGTCTGACATATCAGGTCCTAAAAGCAAAACACCAATGTTTCACAGAATTCTGTGGTACTGTGAGAAGCTCTCAGACCCACTTTTAATTCTTTTCTAAACTTCAGACTACTGGGCTGCACCATCATGAAATGAGGGAGCAAGAGTACAGTCACAACAAAAACCTGAAAGGAAATTTTGAAGAGCTGTAATGACAGCGAAGAAGTGTTGTTTATAATGTCCATGAAAAATCATGGCAATCATCAGCACAATGCAATGGAAATTAATTTGGAAATGTAGGTGGCATGAAAATTTTGTAGGAACATGTATTTTACCAATGTTCATATCTCTAGAGTGAGAAATTATAGAGAAATATAACCATCAAAGAGCAGAATATATGAGTTCATGTAAATTAAAAAGAAAATCAGGTGTTAAACAGGAAGATCTTAGCATTTCTTTTTTCAAAGCATGCATAAGAGAAGTCAGTGTGAAAACTTTATTTAGCCTAGCTGAGTGTTTAGTACCGTTCTCCACATTTCTTGAATTTTCAGTCATTTGGAATTAATGAATCAATATATACTGTAGGCATACAAGCTAACACTCTGTGTTTTCCAAGAAAGAAATCTATAGTTTCATCATGGGGCAGTGTTAAGTTCTCTTACTTCAATCACACTCCACACATCCACTTGTGAAGTCATGGATTATAGCCTTATTGAGGTGCAATCTCTACACACTAGATTCACAAATGAATGCACACACACATGCACATGCATTCCAAGAATTTATATGCAGGTGTAAATGCACAACCAAGTGCTCTCAGAGGTTGCAGTATGTAACTTTATTACAAATACTACTACGAAACCAGCCAAGCACGCTGTAGAGGAGCTTGTGTCTACTCTGGACTGTGGTCAACACCGTTGTTGAAGGCCCGGCATAGTACTGAGGCCAACAGGTTCACTCCTAGGCATCCTGCAGCAGCCCCAGGGGCTGAAAGCTCAGTTCTTTGTAGTCATGCTGTGCTATGGCCAACCACATGGCCCAACTCATCTTCCCTGAGGGTCGTGCCCACAAGGCTCAGGCAATGAACACCTCAGCTGGTAAACAAGGAGTGTGCTATACCTTCAGCTCATGGCACAAGGGAATACATAATTTTGCAGGCAAGAGAAACTTGGCAGTTCAGAGGACAGACTCGCCAGGAATCACGGGTGCTCATGACCTTATTCAGGGGAAGATTTGGTCTTGACTTCAGGAGAAACACATGTTACTTCTGAGGTGATTCTGGGTCATTTGCACAGATGATTTCAAACACACTGTGTTAGTAATGACAAAGCTTGGAGTATATGAGACAAAAAATCTTAAAATATATACTCAAAATGGTGAGCTGTGTGCTGTTCTGAGCTCTCAAATTATAGACTGGATAACTTCCAAAGTAGAGCTCTGGTGTTGCTTAAATGGCTTCTAAAGAATTATGTAATTTTCCTAATCTGACCAAGCATCTGATTGTAACAGTTCCACTGCAGATATGCAGTGTGCACCATTGTAACTGATTTGTTTCACCTCATTTTGAAGATACCGCATCTTTTTACAAATTCATGGTTTGAGCAACAATGAGTTTAGTGTGTATATGAGCGCTTATTCTATCCTACATGTTAACTTTGTATCCAGTGTCATAATTTGTTCATGATATCGGTATTTCACTTTTTCAATTAAAATTGTATGTTTTTCTGGTGATTCAGACACAAGTGCAGGATCAGCAGAGGACAGTGCGTGTGTTCATGTACTTGAGAGCATTTGCCTCACTCTCTACACCAATCCTGGAGTGGCTGTGACATCCTGGAAGACACTCAGGACGCTGCCACAGACTCTGCCACCGCAGCCAATGCTAAAAATAACCACCAGTTTATACAGTCACTGCTGGTTGCCACTACGAGTAATCACCACTCTGCTGGATAAAACATTTGGTTATGGAGTGGTCTGAATGTAAACTTTCTGTGGTCAGACGGGCATCTCCCCAGAGTGAGTGTCGGTTGTCCAAACAAGTTCCCCAGAACACTCATGGAATGCACTCTTTATTGATTGCTGTAACTCCTGAAAAATCACATGAATAAAGAAATGGGTAAAGAACACATCCTACTTCTACACAGAGGAGCACTGCTTTGTCACAGAGAAGGATAAACCTGCATTGTTTCTAGGAAGATGGATCCGCCTAGAGGACAAAATGTTAAGTGAGCTAAATCAGACTCACAAGCTTAAATATTACATGGTTTCTCTTATACAAAAAATATATAAATGAATAATAAAATAGAAAGTAGGAAATTGCCAGGTACATATTTTGTGAAAAGTAAGAGGAGCAAGATAAGGAGGAAGGGAAAGGGAGGCGAGGATGGAAGATGAGAAATTAATTAACATGCGTTGAGTACAGGTAGAAATTCCCCATGTAGCATGTTCCCATGATGCACTGCAAATATGTACTAACAAAAGGGGAAAACAATCAGCGCTGCTGCTGCTCTCAGGGAATCTCCACACAGGCAAGCTGCATTAGATGCAGTTTACAGGGCCTTGGGGAGTGTGAGTATTTTAACACTGGGCATCAATCCCTTTGCATCCCTTTGACCTTCTAGGGATTCATCCTGGGACACTTATTGAGCAAGAGGGGGCAGCAGCACCTGGGGAAGTAGGGGAAGGGTTGGGACTGTAGTCGTTAGCTAAACTGGCTTCCTCCCCAGAGCAGCCAGGGTGTAGCTGTCAGAAAACCATAAGGATTGCAGAAGGTCACCGAGGCAGATTGTTCCGTTGTATTCAGGGGATGAAAGGTGACTGAAGGGAAGTGAGGAGGGCCAGTGTGTGCACTTCTCTAGTGAAGGGGAAAGGCCAAGCCATTTCTTTCTGCCTCGTTTCCTCTTCACCTCTTCAGCTCCTTGGACACATTGCTCTTACCGTATGGAAAGAACAGCAGGTCATCCTTTTCTGGATCGATTGAATGATGATATCTCACACAAAAATTTCAACCCATGATAAATCTTTAAACATATGAATCAGTAACTGACAAAGAAGGAGGGAAGCAGGCACAATCACAGCTCAGTGGCAGTACAAAGTATACTTAACTGCTAATGAAACAAGTCAAATAAACTGTCAAATATATAAAATATGGTAAAGTGAAAACATTTGATAAGAATCTTGACACAGTACAGCAACGGGCATACCCGTACTTGGTAATGGACAAATTCATATATTTTCAAGCATATTTGTCAAGGTTACTGGAACTGACTACATCTTGGAAGAGCAGAAAATCTCAAGGCACAGCATAAGTTTCTCATCATATAAAAGGCTTCTCAGTTTCCTAGACTGTGGTGAAAATACAACACATACTGTGGGGTTTAGCAAAACACAAAGGCACATACTAGCATTCTGGAGATTAGAATCCCAGATTGAGTTTTTTGCATGTTTGTTCTTAATCTCTCACATGCCTTTTGGTGGTTGTAAGGACATAGGGATTCTTAGCTTTTTATATATCTACCTTCATCTGCATGTGGTGTTTCTACCTGCACTGATGTTCTATATAAAATTTCTTATTGTGATTCATTTTTTAAATTAATTAAGTTATTGGCACATTCTAGGTATACATAGGGATCACTTTCATCATAGGTGATTTGTCCTTGTACATGATATGTCCTATTTCTTTTCTTCCCAGTCCCCTACCCTCCCTTCCACACTTCTTCTGCTCCTTATTTGCAAAAGTTTTCTTTCCTTCTTTTTTCTATTTTTATTTTCCCTTCCCTCCTTTACCCCTTCCCCTTTCTGAGTTCCTCTTCCCATTTGAACATTTTCTTCCTATTGCACAATATCTGATGCACATTTTAGTCCTTAGTATCCTTTAGGTTTGTCACACCAGAGAAAATATGTAATATTTACACATCTGTGATGAATTAATTTCAGTTAAGAGTACAGTCTCAAGTGCATGCATTAACTAGAATAGTCTCATCCATTCACTGGTTGTTGGCCATTTGGTCTATCTCCAAGACTGAGCTATGAAAAAATATGGTGCAATAAATGTGTATGCACATGTTGATGTGGCATGATGTTCTTAATTCTTTCAGGAAGATACCAAGAAGGAGCATAGCTGGGTCAAAAGGAATCTCTGGTTTTAGTTTTTTGAGGAATGTCCACACTGCTTTTCACAATGGTTCCACCAGTCAACACTGCCACCAACAGTGGAGGAGGGTTCCTTTTTCCCTACACCCTAGCCAGCACTGGATATTGGTTGATTTCTTGATAATAGCCATTCTCTCTTTAGTGAGATGAAATTTCAGTTTCTACAAAAGATTAATGTATATATTCTTACAGATTCATTCAGAAAATTTGTGTTTATAACTGTGGATTCATTTTTGGAAACATGCATTTGGATATTTATTTATTTTGGAGTCAGGATCTCATTATGTACTACAGGCTGGCTTGAACTCACTAATTTTTCCCAGGCTGGCCTCAAACTCAGGGAGATCCTCCTGCCTCACCCTCCCAAGTACTGGAATTATAGGGCTGGGCCACCATGCCTAGCCTGAATTTTTATTCATATTTTACAATTTATAAACTGGAACCATTTTGATCTATTGTTATATTACAAATACCATTTATATTCACAATGTTTATTTTATCTCCTTGGTTTACCATTAACTGTCAGAATGTGTTTTTATCTTCAAAATGCAGCAATTTACATCTACTCACAATACTTTCTTTAATATTTTGGAATTATAATTTAAATTAGCTGTGCTGTCCCTTTTCTAGGTCCATGAGATGAAAATGCGCCTCTCGATGTGTTTTCCACACATGGCTTTCTGTTCTTAGGATTAATGAGTCAATTTAAAATTTCAAGATTATTATTTGGGTATGATGTCTTAAATAGTATGAGAAATTTCTGTTCAAATTTGAAGTATTTCTGAAATAGGAAATGTGCATCAAAACTTGGATATTCCTTTTTAAAGACCCTAAGAATTCTTTTCCTTAAAATAAATAATACTTTCTTTTTAGTATTGTATTACTAAATTTTTTTATTTCATATACATATCAAACATATTTTCTTCTCTCTTCCATTACATACAACATCCTGCTCTGCATTTTTGTGACTTTTCTTATAAATTTCTCTTTAACTCAAACTGCATGTTTTTATTAACCCCTGTAGTGTATATCTCTGTACTTTTTATTGCTTAAACAATACTAATTAAAATATATTTTTACATTTGTTTTCAAGAGTGAAATATCTACAATTTAGAGATGTACTTTAATAGTGAGCCAGTGACGAGTACAATGTATGCCTTTTACATTTCCTTCAGGTGGGGTATCTTCTGATGAATTTTATCCAAATTACTTTGCATCAGTGTCTTCATCCCGTATTACTTATACTAGTAGGAATTTATGGGATAATAAATTTCCACTGCTCTTGGAAAGTATTGTTGTTCCTGCAAACTTATATTTTTGAAATTCAAAGGATTCTATCCAGTTTTAACTCTCTCCTGTGGGCCAAATGAAGCATTTGGAGCAAGTATTAAATTTAATGGATTTCTCTGCACACTGCATTCATTTAGATCTCTGAATAAAACCAAGGTTTCTCATACCCTACAATGAAGCCAGTCTTTCCACTATATGTTCTCATGCATTTTAGACAGATGTGATACTTAACATTCTATATTTAGTGTTTCTCTTTATCTATTGAACACAAGTGGAATGTATTCAAAGAGAAGTAGAATGAGTTGAGTCTTTTCTTTATGCATATAAGATCTTCTTCTCCGAATGTTTTCTTTTTGTAAGGAATTTAGAACATCTGAAGAGTTTTCCCTTTACTTACTTAGTACAGGGTTTCTCAATAGCTTGAAGTCCTTTCTTCAAAACTTAGAGGAACAAATGAAGGCTTTTATGCATCACTCACATATGTAAGATCTGTATACATTATGAAACCTGTCGTTTGTTTGAAGAGTACAAGAGAAATGGAACACTAGCACATTGCTTAAAGAAAAAGTCTCTCCAACGTGTAGTTGAAAGGAACTGGAACGTATGAATAGTTTTCCCACATTGCTTAGCTTCATGTGGTTTCTCTCCAGTACGTTTTCTTTAATGTATTTGAAGGGTATGGGAATTATGAAGGGCTTTCATGGACTTTGAGGTACATGGGGCACCTGAAGACTTCCCCAGATTGTTTGTATTCATGTTTTCTCTCTGCTGTGAATTCTTTTCGATTCATGAGGTTTCTCTCCAGTATGAATGCTTTGATGAAGTTGAAGGGAAGTACACAATTGAGAATGTTGTTGCACATTCCTTACAAACATAGGGCTCCTTACAAGTGTGAGTTCTTTCATGTCCATGAAAAGCATTTGGGGACCTGAAGCCCTTCCCACATTCTTTACATTCATAGGGTTTCTCTCCAGTGTGAATTCATCTGGAAGTTGAAGGCAATGTGAAAGCATTTTCCCATATATTTTGCACACACAGGATTTCTCACTTTTTTGAGACCTTTCATGTACATGAAGACCATTGCAGTGACTAAAGGCATTCCCATATTATATAAACATGCAAAGGGTTTCTCTCCAATGTGAATTTTTAAATCTTTTAGGCAACTGGAATATCTGGAGGCTCTTCTACATTGCTTACATTCATGTGATTTTTCTCCAGTGCATGTTGTTTCAAGATTCACAAAGCACTGGGGAAGGGTAAAGGGTTCCTCATGCTGCACATATTTACATGGCTTCTCTACATGTTCTTGATTCTCATAACATTTGTGTCCACCCTAAGTTCTCAGGGCATGCTTTGGATAAATAGTCAGTGAAGAGTTCCTTACTATCTTGGTTACTTTTTTTCATTGGTGGAACAAAATACCTGACATCCAAAACTAAGGAAGAAAATGTTTATTCAGCTCACAGTTTGTGGAGGTTTTAGTCCTTGCATGGTCGGCTCCAAGGCAAGGTGGCACATGGCAGAGGGAAACAGTTTATGGCAACAGAAAACAACAAAAGCAGCAAAAGTAAAAAGCAAGCCTCTTTCACTCCCTTATATTCTTTGAAAACTACCCACCCCAGGGTAGGTCTATCATTCACACCCATAATCCCAGCATTGGACAATGGATCAATGATAAACTCTAGAAGCCCAGCCCATGACTGCATGAGGCTTTGGAGGGACACTAGACACAAACCATGACACTTACACATATGACTTCCACATGGATGTAGTCGAGGTTTCTCATTTATAGTCTGATCTGGAGTCTGAAGATATGGAGACCTCAAGATTTTTTCCGCACTGACTACCTTTCTCTTTACATTCAGTCTCCAAAATCTGACTTCGACAGAGACCACACTCCTGAAGGTTTCATGCATCCCAGTTCTGTAGAGATCCTTCTGGGAAGTATCCAGCAAAACCCACACCTCTTGGGTGAGTCCAAAACCACATCATTAAAGGTCAATGACTTCATTTCCAGTGCAGAACCTTCAGAGCTTCCCACGGTGCACTAGGTCTGTGCAGAGAACTTTGCAATAGGTAAGAAATTACCTGCAGTCTCCCAAGTGGAGCTCTATAATTTTACTATATATAGAGAGAATTGTACAAAGAATATCATCTAATTAATTTTTTTCTTCAAATAGATTTTATTGGTATATTTATAGATATATATATAATGACCACATTCATCATAGAGAATTTATACCTGTACATGATATAACTTGATTTTTTTCTCATTCCTTTCCCCTCCCTTCAAACTCTTCTCCTCTCCCAATTACAAAAACCTTTGTTTCTATTTTCTCCTTCTTTTCTCACTTTTTCACTACATACCATGTAATTTATAACATTGGAAACTTTCATATCTATTCAGTTAGCAGCCAGAAGAATCAGAACAGCAGTAATCACCCCCACCCCAAATCTCCTGTATTTCCTTGTAATAACATATTAATGCTAAAATAAGCATTTTTCATATTTTTTGCTTTTCTTTATATGCAATGAACAGTGATCAATGTAGTTAGTTTTTCTTCTGAAAAAAATCATTCTAATTTTTATTTTAAATAAAAAATTTACTTGTAATTTTTAATCATTATTTTATGGAACTTGTGGCTTCCGTACTGAGCTTCATCCAGCTCCTCTCTATTTTCATTTTGGGAAGCTTCCCCTGAGTCACTAAGGTATCCAGGCTTCTCTCAAGCTCTGGTCTCTCTGCCTCCATTCATAAGTTGGGTTATAGGCAAGTCTTTCGCACCTAGCTCTTCTGAAATTTTGTTTAAATGAAATAATATGTCAGAAATTATGTAGCAGCATTTTCAAAATATAATAATTATGATTTTACTCATATTTTCTTAAATTTATGAAACTTTTGTCTGTTTTGCAAAGTATGATTACTTAAGGTGCACTAATGCAATTTATCCTTATTTCTTTCTAAGTATGTTGCATCTATGTCATTTCTGAGAACTGCTACGATCTTTGGTCAACCAATTATACCTTGGAGTATCCTTAAGGATTTTTATGATTACATGATTAAGCTCAGTTATTAAGTGAGAAATACATGTGTAGAAAACAAAATGGTTTCATTCCCTCCTTTATTCTGAACATTCTTAGTCACAAAGGATACCTTAGGACAGGAAAACCTATTATATAATCTCTTCATTTTCTGTCCTTCTCAAATCTTGGATAGTTTTTTTCCTCTGCCTGTTCTGAGGTATCACAGCACACGTGTTAGAATGGCTGATGAGAACAAGCATGAAAGACTTCGAGTGTTGAGTGGGATGTAGCAAGACATGAATTTTCAGACGGTATTGGTAGGGCTTTAGGTTACTGTTGCCATTATGCAAAATAGAAAGGAAATTCCTGAAGAAATTGAAAATTGAACTACCATACAGATGATCAAACCCACTAATCTGAGTTTATATCTAGAGGAAATTAAATCAGTAGTTTGACGGGCTAGCTACACTCCCATAATTCTTGTAGTGTTACAGTGAGATTCACTTAGGTACACAATCATGAGAAGGGGAAAATACGGGAATAAACACAGCTTTATTGAAGCACATGACCAACACCCCTGACTAAAAGTCAGAAAAACCAAGATGTCCACTCTGGTCACACTTTACTTTCAGGTTAAATATCTTTTTGAGCTTCCATAGCAACTACAGTAACTCGTTACCTCAGTTTTGGAAATTTGACAGGAGTACCACATAGTTGTCACAAGGTTTACATTTATCAGAAGTTGCCAGTCAGGGGTCGGCAAGGCAGACCCTGGGCGGACATTGAGATCGACATTTAACTTACTTCTAGATTTGATCTAACAATTTGTCCCACTTTTATGACCATGTTTTTCTTGCTGGGTTTTATTGTTAGCTACTGGAGGGGCGGTGAAAGAGTGAGTTCATCTGCAGTGTAAGTGATTTCTAAAATGGAGTTACAAAAGGAAAATGGAGTCTCTCTTGCTCTATCAGTAGCATTGCTCAAATCCGTAGGATATATAATGTAGCAAGTGGTCATCAATGGTTGAATGAATAGAGAAAATGTGATATGAAGGTACATTGAAAACCTACACCAGCTTAGAAAATGAAGATCTTTCATTCTGTTGGTGATTTCTTTTGCTTTGCAAAAGCCTATTTAGTAAGATGAGATCCCAGTTGTGAATTTTTGTATTTCCCTTGTAATTGAGGTTTTGTTCATGAAGTTTTTGCCTATACCTATGTCTTCAAGAGTTCTACCTACTCTTTCTTCTGGCACATTTGGTGTTTCTATTTTAATATTTTGGTCTTTGATATATTTTTATTTTAGTTTAGTGCATAGTGAGAAACACAGGTCTAATTTGAGTCTTTAGCATGTGCAAAGGCAGTTTTTCCAGCAACTGTTATTAAAGAGGCTCTCTTTCTTCCAGTGAATGTGTAATGCACCTTTTGTCAAAGATGAGTTGGCTGAGTACGTTTGCAGTTGTTTCTGCATCTTCTAATCTACCCCACTGATCCTCCAGTCTGTTATTTTGCCAGTACCATGCTATTTTTATTCCAATACTTTGTAGTGGGGAAAAACTTTGTCAGCTGTTTCTCAGACAGAGGTTAATGTCCAGGATATACAAAGGATTAAAACATTAGATTGCCCAGATTTAAAGATACATTCTATAAGCAGGGATCTGAAGTAAAGAAAATTCTCAGATGAATTATAAATGGCAAATAAGTATATAAAATAGTATTCCACATCACTGGTCATTCAAGAGATGCCAATTAAAACAATACTGAGATTCCATCTTACTCTAGAAAGAATTGCAATTATCCAGAAATTGACAAATGCTGGTGGGGCTTTAGGGAAAAAGAAACCATTCTGCACTGTTGGTGCAAGTGTAGTCTGTGGAAATCAGTGTGGAGATTCCTCAAAATACTAAAATTAGAAGGTCCCTATTTGCCTTCTTAGTATCTTCCCAAAAGAATTAAAAACACCATACCACATCATATGCATATGCATACCCATGATAATACCAGCACAGTCTGTGAAAGCTAAATCTTAGAAAGAGCTCAAATTCCCATCAATAACTAAATGGATAAAGAAGATGTGGATTTTCTGTACAATGGAGTACTACTGAACAAAAAAGAAGGATGAACTAGAGACCTTTCTAGGGAAATGGACGCAACTTGAGACCATAGTCTTAAGTGAAATAAACCAGACAAATGTGCAAATATCACATTGTTTCTCTGGTATAAG
The DNA here is from genome assembly GCF_000276665.1 of Chinchilla lanigera. NCBI lineage: Eukaryota > Metazoa > Chordata > Mammalia > Rodentia > Chinchillidae > Chinchilla > Chinchilla lanigera. Next base: position 402,970 of record NW_004955603.1, read on the forward strand.
AACAGAATGTGTAAATAAGGACAAGAATGTATAGTGGATATTCTGAAATAGGAAGAAAATGCTCAATTGGGAAGGGAAACTAAGGAGGGAGAGGGGAAAATGAAGGAAGGCAAAAGAAAAAAATGAGAAAATGGAGATAAAATGGAAACAAAGCTTTTGTGTATGTTGAAGGGAAGAGACATGGGAATCAAAAAGAGAACTTAAGATATATATTGTACAGGTACAAATTACCGATGAGAAGTTTCAACATCATGTATATTTAAAATGTAACAATAAACTTAAAGGCAAAGACCATCATTGTAAATAAGTTACTTGAATGGGAAAAATTTTATGTGGAGACAAGTAATCCAAGTACAGACAGACAAGTACTACATGATCCCATGTGTATGTGGGATGTAAAACAGTAGCACTCAGAAAAACAGAATGTTGGTCACTGGTGACTAGGGCCTGGGGGTACTGAGTAGATAAATATTCATCTCTTTGCAGGGAACAAGTTCAAGGGGTATACTTTAAAACATGGTAATTATAGTCATTAAAATTATCATATTCTTGAAACTGGGTAAGATCATATTTAACTGTTCTACCCAAAAAGATATATGTATGTATGTGTATATATATATATATATATATATATATATATATATAAACCTATGTATATGTATTTTAAACCAATACATTTATGAAAATACACATATGTATTCGTATTTATGCAACAATTACAGTTGCTGAGTTTTCCTCCTCTTTCAAACACCAAAGTTTTCTCCTTGCTCCCTGTGGGACTGCGCTCCTGTAGCTGTTTGAGAAGGATTCTCCAAAGCACTCAGACTCTGTCTGTGTGGAGATGCCCACAGAAACTGCTGATTGTTTCTGGGAATTGGGATCCGGAATTGGGATTCTTTGTTTCTTTAGTTGGTCCTTGCAGTCATCGTGGCTGCCTGAACATGCAGTCATGAAAATGACACATGAAGTGGTAATTGCGTTTCAAGGGGAGCTGAGGTCACACAACCATGGCCCATATCTTGGGATCTGGCCTCCTCCCTCGCACAGCATGAGGTTTCATGATATCACCTCAGCCTGCTGCTCAAGAAGCAGGTAGGTGCTGGGCTGTATTTTCTGTTCTAGTCTGTGAAATACAGGCTGTGAGAGAGTGAGCTCACTCAGGGGCTGTGTTTTGGTGAGTCTTCATATTTAGAAAGGTGATTGGTCTAGGGTGACAGAGACACACAGGGAGGGGGAATGATTCCTGAGGCCCACGCTGAGCTGTGGACAGAGACCAGAGCTCTGAGGCCCCTCAGCAGCCTCTAACTCCTCTCCCTATGCTTTCATATAACCAACATGAAAGATGGTTGTGACAATTGTTTTGAGCAGTAATCTCACCTCATTTTGAAGATCTGTAAGACTGACATTAGGAAATCACTCTGCTGTTCAGAGTGCCGTGTAGAAATCACAGAGAAGCTGACATCACTTGCATCATTGCCTCGGTTAAAGCTCTTGTTTGTGAGAATGAGGGTGCTAGAGAAAATTGAATCAGCATTTTCCTGTATAAACAATATGTTCAGATGGCAATTTCTGGATCATAATGATTTTTCTCTCAGTGAGTATGAGGTAATGAATGGAGATGGTTTCTAGGTCTCTCTGCAAATATTTGTTGTCTATCGACCATGTTGGACAATTTTTTCTTTTGTCTTTTGGAAAGGTGGTTTCCATAAATATGAACTTAATAGTTGATTGACTTAAACTGCAAAAAATTAAGGAGGTCAAGTTGTTTTTGATTCAAATCTGTCTTGTTATATTTTTCAGGTTTAAAACTTTTATGTCATTTTGTTTCTCCATGTCATCTTGGGCTATCATCATGTGTGTGGTATAAAAGCTCAAAATTCCATCTATCACACATTATGTACTTTGTCATCATCCTTCAATGAGATTCTACCACTTTATTTTCTAAATTCAGAAAAAATAGTAAGCTAATATTTAGTGATGGCTAATTCAGTTTCTATGACTTAAATTTCACATCTTCAGTATTACCTTAGAGAATAAAATCAATAATATATGTCTATGTTCAATGATTTTGGCAAAACTTTGTTGCTATTGTAACATTGACCCATGTTTATGAAGTGCAAATTTGGTTATAAGAGATTACTTCGTCAATCATTCATTTTAAACTTTGTGAATATTCCCTTAGGAATGATTCTGTGGTATAAATAAAATGTTCACACAGAACATGGTTATCACAGTCACACAGAACCTACAAGTTTCTGTAGGAACATTTTAAATGTGAAAAACATTTCTATAGAAATATTTCAAATATTTCAATATGATATATATCTAACATCACCGCCACTCTGATTCTGTGATAATACAGTACAAAAATAGGCAAAATGTCACTAAAGTCTGGCTCACAGATCCGAATATCTTGTTTACATTTGGATGAGTCAAATACCTTCTCTTTACTAAACATGCATTTTCTTTAAGAGGAACATAATTAGGTCATAACCCATTATGGTGTGAACCCTAAGCACACTAGAATTGGTAAGCCATACATCACGGTGAACCTTACATTTAAAATCCTATATAATGAAAAGGAGCACTTAAGATCTGAAAACTTTTAAACAACAAAATACAGCATTGAAATAAAATTTTAAGGAATATGAATATGCATAAATTTTGATTCATTTTCTATGAAATATTTTCCCTACAGCTTATCTTTCTGTACAGAATCCTGTACTTTGGAATGTTTTGATATGAATCCTGCACAACTGAAGAATGACAATGATAGATCTGGAATTTGTAATCCTTTTCTTTTTCCCCATTGTCATTGGAAGCCTGGGAAATGTTTCACTTTTATGTCATTCTATATTCTGTTACTTCAGTGGATGCAGGTCCAGGTTCACAGATGTGATGCTCAGGCACCTGACTGTGGCCAACTCCTTGTATATTCTCTCCAGAGGAATCCCAGAGACCATGGCAGCTCTTGGGATGGAAAACGTCCTTAATAATGTTGAATGCAAACTTGTTTTCTATGTTCACAGGGTGTCTAGAGGTGTGTCTTTCAGCACCACCTGCCCGCTGAGTGTCTTCCAGGCCATCACCATCAGCCCCAGGAGCTCCAGGTGGGCAGAGTGGAAAGTGAAAGCCCTAAAGTGCATTGGGCCCTGTCCCATCATTTGCTGGGTCCTGCACATGCTGCTAAACATCAGAGTTCCCATGCTTGTGAGTGACAGAAAGAACAACAAAAACATCACAAACACTATAGATTTTCAGTTCTGTTCAGCTATGAGTCCAGACAAAGACAAACACTCCATTTTTGTGGCATTGACATTGTCATATGACATTTTGTGTTCAACACTTATGATCTGGAGCAGTGGCTCCATGGTTTTCATGCTGTACAGGCACAAGCAGCAAACAGAGCATATTCACAGATACAACATCTCATCAAGATCTTCTGCTGAGACCAGAGCTTCTCAAAGCATCCCCATCCTGGTCTGTGCCTTTGTGTCCATCTATGCCCTGTCTTCCATCATGTACGTTTGGTTTTCTCTTTATAACACAGCAGTTTGGTGGCTGGTTAAAACTGCTGCCTTAACCGATGTGTGTTTTTCTGCTGCTAGTCCCTTCATTCTTATGACTCGTGAGCAGTGTGTGAGCAGGCCCCTGTGGAAGAGGTGAACACACATCTCACCTTGTCAGACATGTGCGTCAGTCCACTTTATGTCTGCAGTACTGCATGCATGCATCCATCACAAAGCAAAAGGCACAAATATGAGCCCATGCTATTGTAGAGGTAGGTGTAAAGTGACAACTAAAGTTATTTTTAAAAACAATGGTAA
>NW_004955603.1:406896-410813 GCF_000276665.1 Chinchilla lanigera
TTTTTTTGTTTTTTTTTGGGGGGGGGAACCCAAAATCAAACTTAAGGTTGCCTCGCACTTGCCCGGCAGGTGCCAAACCACTGAGCTATATCCGGATTTTGGTGAACATCATTTAAAATCCTCCTCCTCCTATTATTTTTTTTTTTTTTTTTTTTTTTTTTTTTTTTTTTTTTTCGGTGCTGGGAACCGAACTCACAACCTTGCACTTGCCAGACAGGCGCTGTGCTGCTGAGCTAAATCCCCAGCAGATATAAACCTCTTTAAACACTGTCTTTCTTTCTGTCTGTATATCTCCTTTTTTTCCCTCCATGTTTGTCTTCTGTATGTAATGTTCTTCTCTACCAATCTCAATTAATTAAAATTTTAAATTTAATTTTGTCAATGTGATGTACATGTAATACATGTAATATTATATATATGTAATTATTATGTATTTAAGTGCGTTTTGAGTCTCTTTATAGTCTTTTATTATTCCCTCTTCATTAAACTTTTGGATTTCTGTCATTTAATTATGTACATCAGATCCAGGTTTATGTTTTGTACTTGAAGTACAATTCATGACCATATTATTTAAATAATTGTTTTAAAATTCATTATTGTTTATGGCAGTTATCTATAATTATTATTTTTTCAAAGACCTTGTTTTATTGTAATAGTTTTGTGCATAGTTTGGGGTTATAGCTCAGGGGTAGACCCCTTGTTAGGCCCACTGAAGGTCTTGTCTTCAATCTTCAGCACTGCAAAACAAAATGTAGTATAACTTTGAAGGTACTTCATTATGTCATGATTAATGTTAAAAAATATGAACACTTTAGTGTGCATAACTGGATGTACTTTGAAATGAGTACACACAAGACACCATATTAAAAATTAGTGCCAGTCAAATTGGAACCTATTGTAATCTTGCCAAGTTGAGCAGAAAAGAGATGCAATAAATCTTTGCTTTGGTAATGAATGCTTCCTGCACAGTATGTGTTTTTTCTTTGATTTCATGTTTCCATTCAATGAAAAACTCTCAGTTTTGTGAAATGTTTCCAAAGATCATTGATGTATTCAGACACTTCAGACTTTGCAAATAGTCTGCTCCTTCCATGTGGGCTCCTCTTCCCTCCCTTGATATGGAGATCCCATCTAAGTGTCTAATCATCACACAGTATTCGAGAGCCTTTCAAACACGACAATCTATACCAAAAGTACACATCACGTCCAATACATCCTTCTTGACCTATCTTTACCTTTTTGCTTTGCTTTTCTTCCTCTTGTGATGATAGTGCATGAGATCCAGCATAGTGGCAAACTTACTTGTGCAATGTGATGTTTCTCATCATGTAACACACAGTACTCTTCAGAGCTTGTATTGCATAGCTTTCTGATTTTTAGTAAGGATCTCCTGACCTTCCACCTACTGAAAACCAATATTCTTTCCCATTCTGTAGATTTGGTCTTTGTGTATTCTACATCCATGTGAGATCACACAGCATTTTTAAAAACTGTCTGTGCCAGATTTATTTTGCTTAGAGTCATGTCTTTGAATTACATGATGTGTTTGTCTGTTACAGGGTTTTGTCATCTTCCAAGGCTGGATACTAGTCAATTATAAATGTAGAAGCAAATGTTCCTTATCATCTTTGCTTCAGTGACCACTTGGATTTCTTCCTCATGTTCGTTGTTGTGAATTATGTTTAAATGACATTAGAAAAGTATCTCTTTGAAGTCCAAGTTTTCATCTCTTTAGATATACACCAAGAGCCTGGATTGCTGCATCAAATGACAAGAACATTTTTTTCTAATTTTGGAGAAAAATCTCTATAGCTTTCCATAGCAGCAACACTGATTTAAATACCCCAGACAGCACACAAATGCTGTCTGCTCCACTCTGGTGGCTCTTCTGTGTCCCTGTGCTGACTTTTCCTGTTTTGGGAAATGGCCCTTTTATTCTGTGTGTGATTGGCTAAGAGAGGAACAAAAACTTCCAAAGACTATGGATTCTGTTCTTCTGCTCATCCTGGAAAGCCTGGGGAGCCCCTGCTGAGGTGGCTGCCCTCACTCCTCAATGTCCTGTGTGCTGTCCATAACCTGAACCAGTGATTTCAAAGTGTTTATTCTTTAGTAACACAAGAGCAAGTTATGCATCCATGGGAACAATCTGTCCCCTCAATCCTTCCCCAAGTCCTGAGCCAGAAAATCCCTCTTTCCCTTTACACCTTGAGCTGTATCCATACTTTTTCTATTTTCACTACTATAGAAGAATCAAAACTTAAATATACCTCTTTCAATGAGAAGTTGTCCATGAATTATTCTTTAATGATCTACCTCTTCCTGTTCAAAAGTAAGGACATTGGACCTGAGTTATAGGCATAACCAGAGAGATCATCAGAAATAATACAATAACAGAAACCATTGAGTCATTGCCTATACCTTAGCAAGGCCAACAGTTCATTATTTTATATGTCAAATGAGATGAATAGGCTTTTATTCACCATTTCATTTCCATCTGGAATGTTTATACAGTTGATCCTGTGTGATATGAACTTACCACTCAAAGTACACATGTCTGTATTCCACAAAAGCATGTACCTATACTGGCTTGGATGATCCCATGCCATTCTCTTTCCTCATACTCAGAGAATACAGTAGAAACTTTTGCTCTATTAAAAAGCTTATTTTGAATAATTCAGTTCATTCATCTACATCAGAGCAATTTCTGTGTCTTTGCAAATAAAGAACTCTTGACTTGGATTTGTGGTAAAAGGGTTAATTTTCCCCCAGTTTTCTGATATTCACAGAGGTGGCCATGGAATCCTCTGGGAAAAGAGGAAAGGCCTGGACCCTATTCAAACTTTTTTCTTTAGGGAGGTGATGTTGGGAAACCAGAGGAAATTTCTCTCTGTAGGGGAGAATATCTGTGTATAAAATTCTAAGGGGAAGCTCAAGATTTAATTGTCTTAAAGCGCCTGCCTGGCAAGCACAAGGTCATGAGTTCGATTCCCAGTACCAAAAAAAAAAGAAAAAGAAAAAGAAAAAAAAAGATTTAATTGTCTTCCTTGACAGGACACTTGATAGGAGCTCATGCTTTGCATGAATGAGTCTCATATCTCTGATTTAAATGAATAAAACTGGGCGTTCCTTCCTGTACAAAAGAACAATTTAATGATCTTACGTTGTTCTTTTTCCTTTCCAAAGTAATAAGGATCCAACAATCTACATTAGTAATAGCTTCAGAAATTCAGTAGAGTATAATTTTTTGGCCCAAAATTTAAACTTTGATTCCTGCATTTTTGAGGGAATTCAGTAGAAATTGAAAGTGAGGTTCAAGATCTGCACATTGAAAATGCTTCTTAAGTATTATAAAGAGTTGGCCAAGGAATCTATCTGGGAAATAATTTCCTAGAGTCTTCTGTTACATTCGCTCTTTTCTATGGAAAACAGTGCTGGGTCTGAAATCCATGTACTTCCTACAACCTCTCCTCGTTGATACCAATTCATAGTCTCACTCTAAAAAGCTGAAACCAGAAGCTGGTGTATGTTTGTGCAGGTCTATAATCCCTGCATTCTAGGAGGCTGAGACAGGCAAATTGCAAGTTAGACCTTGGCCTGGGCAACATAATGATTTTATTAGACCTTATATCAAAACTAAAAGAAAATCTATTAAAAAGCCTCAGGATGTAGCTCAGTACAAATGCCCAAAGTTCTAGCACAAGTAGCATCATAAATACATAAATAATCAAACTCAGAGGGGGGGATGTAGCTTAGTATTACAGCACTACTTTTTCAGGTTTGAGTCCCCTCAACTACTGATATAAATAATTAAATACACTCAAACCCAGTCAGTGTAAATAATTAAATACACTCAAACTCAGTCAGCATAATATGACATTTATAAATGAAAGAATAGTGGGTCTGGGGATTTAGCTCAG
>NW_004955603.1:410938-452821 GCF_000276665.1 Chinchilla lanigera
AATTCTTCAAAAACTCATAAGAATGTTACAATGCCCAGGGTGTAAAATTAATGCAAACATTGTTAGTTGAGGTTTAGACATTTAGTAAAAATGCTGTATGATTGGGATAGTGATAGTTCACAGATCTCTGACAAAGTAAGGTAAAGCGAGAGTGTGAAGAAGGAGAGATATGGAAAAGATGGAGGTCCAGAGACCTGGGGTGCATTAGAGTGAATTAGGGACCAGAATACAGAGTTTTAAACATCATGAAGTTCTTCACGTCACAGTGGGGTTAAACTGCTCTGGGAGTTTAAGGGTGATGATGACGCTGTGTCCACGGAAGGTAAAGTTGCAGCAGATACTGGATTCTAGGAGGACACAGTTTTAGGAAGTCAGGAGAATAAAACAGACCATTGGAATAGTGAAGTGGGGATCACGCATGGGTCAAAAGCAGGAGAGCATGAAAAACACAGGCAATTTACTGTCCATGAAAAACTAAACGAAGATGTGAAGCAGGATAGAAGGTGGAGTGCATGGTGACCCACAGCTGAGACAGAGGTGAGAGGAGGAGCTGGGGTGTAGTTGCAGCTGGAGAAACACTGAGCACAGGGTACTGACTCAGGCACACGGTGATGAAGGGAGGTAAAACACTGAGTGTGAAAAGGTCGAGGCTAGGGAGGCAAGGGTGGAGGTCACAGAACTGGGATTACGCCCGGTGTCATGGGGAAATGTGAATACCCGATGACTGGAGGAAGGTGCGTTTGAGGTGACAGACACAGAAGTCATTGGAAATGGACTGAGATTAGAGAAGAGGGATCTATTCTAGGCAAGGGCAAAGCAAGAAGAGGATGCAGTGTCCAGGGTACAGTGGATGACCAGTGGTTCAACTGATATTTCTAGAGTTTTTGGTAGAACAGGTGAAGGAGAAGGAAGGAATTAAACAGGGTGTGGGGAGGAAGTAGAGTCCAAAATTGAGGTCTGCAGGTCCCAGAGGATGCAGGGAGAAGGTCTTGAGGTGGGGAAGATTCACAGGTGTAAGAGAGTTCACAACAAGAGTTAAAGAATAATGGCAACTGGAACAGAGAAGGGGATAATGAAGCAATTAGGACTGACTGAAGTTGATAAAATGTGTAAGGTTTGAGTACTTGGGGTGGATCAATGAGGAGCCCCTCACCTGATGCTGTATGTGGGAGGCCTGCTGCTGTGAGGGGCTCCACCTGGTGTGCAACCTGTGTAACCACTGGGTAATCTCTTCCCTTCATGGTCCTGAATCTTCTGTGATCTTTCTTATTTTCTTGTGCTTCTCCTTGAACTTTTGCTCCCTTGTATAAATTGGAAAATCAAGCCAAGCATGATGGTGCATGCCTGTAATCCCAATAATCAGGAGGCTGAGGTAGGAGGGTCACTGAAAGTTCAAGGCCCGTTTGGGCCATGGAGCAAAAGCCTGTCTCAAAAAAAAAAAACAAAGGAAGAAAGAACAAAGAAAGGAAGAAAAAAAAGAAGAAAGAAAGAAAGGCAATTTAAAAATCAGTTTGCAAATACCTAAGACATAATTTGATGGGACTCTAAGATATAAGAAAATCTGTATGTCAATTTGGAAAGAATTGCATCTTGAAACTATGAAGGTTTTATATCCATGAACATAGTATATCTCTGAAATGATCTAGTTTTTCTTTGATTTCTCTAGACAAAATTTTGCAGTGTTCTTTCCATGGATCTTGTGTGCACTATGTTATATTTATGAACATATTTTACTTTTTCTAAAAATGCTTTGAGGTTTGACTCTTATGTATTTACTGTTCTACCTCTTCTTGATGGTTGGAACCATTTATCTCTCCATGCGGGTGCTCCTTTTCTCCTGTGCTCCTCTCTGACTTGAGTCTATTCTATTTTATTTAGGCACAGGTCCTTCTTTTTTTGCATGGAATTTTTTCTTCCACATCTTTATTTTCAGTTCATGGGTGTTCTTAAGACCAATAAGAGTCTTTAATCAGCCACATTTATGTGGATCTCACTTTTAATCTCCATTCAGCCAGTTTATTTCTTCTGAATACTGATTTTGTTTACTGACAATGAAGTCCTGATATTTTCTTTTGTGATCCTTCATTCTTTTCTTCCTTTTTAAATTTGTGATTTGATGACTTTCTTTCTGCTACTGTTTTATTTCTTTCTCTATATTTGTGTATCTCAGAATTATTTGTGTTCTGACTAACATGTGGCTTATATTTCAAATCTTATAGTAGACTGCTTTACACTGATAAGTACTTGTTATATACAAAGAATTGAGGCCTTTCCCTTGCCCTACTTTCAAGTTGTTAATTTACAGTACTGTACAATCTTACTCAATCCAGCAGGGCTGCAAAGAAAGTGTAGAACAAGCAGAGTGGTGAAAAGAAAATGCAGAGTGGTGATGAAGTCCAAGAATGTGCAGAGCAGTAGTGAAGATAACACTCAAGTTCAGAGTAATAATGGTAAAAAGAAGGCTTTGAGGAAAATAATCACCAAAATGAACAAAGTTGTAGAAAATTATGTGTGTGGTATTCGTGTGCCTTATCTGGTCTCAGAGTACAAGATGGCAAAGTTGACAATCTCAAGTATTTTGAAGAATAAAGACACTGTGAAAGATCTGATTCACAAAAGGAGTAATGATACTAACCAAGCAGAGGACACAGCACTGAAAGAGGTAGAAAAACTTTTGTTAGTGGGATTGAATGAGAGACAGTTGTTGGGTGACAGCACTCACGAAGCTATGATCTGTGAAAAAGCCAAGAAACTGCACAGTGATGTACTGCAAGAAAGCAAATGTGCAACAAGTGATGAATTTAAAGCAAGTAGGAGGCCATTTGGTAAATTCCACAAGAGAAGTAGCTTCCACAGTATGACAAGACATGGTGAGACTTCCAATTCCCACAAAGCCATGCAGAAGTCTACAAGAAAGAATTCATGGAATTCATGAAGGCAGAAGGATATGTCACTCAATAAGTGTTCAACTGTGATGAAACAGGTCTCTTTTGGAAGAAGATTCTGAGCAGCACCTGTATGATACAGGAGGAAAAGTGATTGTAGGGGTACAAGCCAAAGAAACACAGACTAATCCTTTTGCTGTGCGTTCACAGCAGAGCTGATCTGAAGATTAAGCCACTACTTGTGCGCCATTTCCAGACTCCTCATGCTTTCAAGGAGCAGAATGTGAACAAGGCTGGGTTGCCTGTCATATGAAGGATCAGTGCAAAACCTTAGGTCACAAGGCAATTGTTCATGGAATGGCTGCATGAGGTGTTTCTTCCCACAATTAAGAAATATCTTTCTGACAACCAACTGCCTGCAAGGTGCCTTCTTCTGATGGACACTGCCCCAGTGCACACTCCAGCCTTGGTGGATGAAAAGGATGTGGGCTATGCCCTGACACAGGTCAAGTCCTTCTACCTCCCCAACATATCTGTCCTACAGTCCATGGATCAGGAATTGATCTGAAACTTCAAAATCTATACATGGAGGCACTCTACATCAGGTGTTTTAATGTCACTGAAGAGATATCCTTGACTCTGAAAGAGTTTTGGAAAACACATTTCAAGCACCAAACTCACTGACAAAGCCTGGGAAGATGTCATGTACAAGACCTCAAACTCAGCCTGGTGGAGACTGTGGCCAGAATGTGCCACTGAGTGTGACTTTGAAGGATCTGATGCACGCGGAGTGGAGGAGATTGTGTCCATGGGTAAGATAATGGATCTGGACATCGATAGCACAGACACAGAGGAGCTTGTTGAGGGCCACAAGGAGGAGCTGACAAGAGAACTTGTTGAACTCCAGAGTGAGCTGCGGAAGGTGCAGGTTGAGGAGTTTTCCACTGAGGAAGAAGAAGACAGGGTGGAGGTTAGCAGTGATGTGATAAAATCCATAATGGTAAAGTGAAATGCATGCCAGCATTTCTTTGAGAAGCTACATCCCAACATAACTGTAATGAGCAGAGTGTTGAATCTGGTGAACAATAACATGATCTCTCATTTATAGTGTTACGCAGCATACAAAAATACAAATGACAATAGAGAGATTTTTCATTAAAATTGACTGTGCAGCTAAAAGACAAAGAAGAGAGGAAATCCCTGAAGGAGATCTCTCCGATGTCCTTGTGGAAGAGGACATTCCCTTCGAACAATAAGCTCCTCTCCACCCACCTCTCTGTCCTCAGTATGAGAAGTTGGCTCCAGCAAGTGTAATGTTCTCTCTCTATAATGTAGAGTACTGTACAGTACTATACAGTACTATATTGCACTTTGTTTCATGGTTTTGTGGTTAAAAAATACATATGGTTCAGAAAAGATTATGTCAATTTACATTAAACTTTACAGGAAATTTTGACTCAGATTATGATAAAAATCAGTTGTGACCACATTCATAGAGGTCAGAATGTTTTAACATTATTTACGTTGAAATTTGTAGGGAAATTTTTTTGGTTCATGACGACTTCTGTTCGTGACTAGAAACAGGGATGGAACTAAGTTTGTGAACTCAGGCACCGACATAATTGAAAAAAATTAGCAAATAGCATTATGGAAGCAGGGGTCCAATTTCCTGATCATTGATTTCTGGGGCTAACAGCATGAATTAAGTCATAGACAAAATGCTGCTGAAGAATGCAAATTTCTCTTCCCTTGGAGGCAAGGAAGAAATAACTTGCAAGAAAGCCAGATATTCCTAAAAGTTTCATGAGCTTCAAAGGCAGAAAATTATTCAAATTTCTTTACCATCTCTCTGTCTTTCACCCTAGACAACTCAATCACCACACTTCCCTTCAGAAAGGTTGTGGATCTCACTCCATGAGAACATCTCAGAACCACTGGTCTTAATCTAAATAGGGTACATTTTCCTGCATAAGCTGGGCAGTGGAGACCTTCAAAGCATCCGTGAATAAATTATGCATCAATAAGTACCTTCCCTCATCTGGTTCTCTCAGCCTTGATTCTGGTCTTCACTCTCTTTATCAAGAGTCGCTCCTGATATGTGGACAACCTCTGCCTATCTAGATAAAAAGTGGTCTAATGGATGAAATCGTGAATTTCTGCTTGCATGTAGCTAGCCAGATCTGAGTTCTGAGGCTACCCAAATTCAGGCACAGCTTGAGTGTGTTCCCACTTTCTGGGTTCTGGGTCACTGGAGTTGTATAAAACAGGAGAGAAGTTTATTAGTGTGACTCCCTTAGATCTCTGATCTCTGTGGTGGTCACTGAAACAAAATTAGGAATACTTGGATATAAAATATCCTGTAATCCAGTACCCTCGGCTGGAATAATTGGTATCTCCACCAATAATAAGACATGAAACATGAAATCAGAGATTCACACAGAAAACCCTGAGGAGGCCAAGTGTGGTGGCACATGACTGTAATCTCAGTACTTGGACAGCTGAGGCAGGAGGATCATTGGGATTTTAAGACCAACCTGGGCTACAAAGTGAGCTCAAGGCCACCCTAAACTGCATAGAAAGACTCTGTCTCAAAAAGACAAACAAACAAAAAAAAAACAAAAAAAACGAATGCCCTAAGGAGCAGCTGATCAGTGGAAAAAAATCTGCATGGCAACTGCTGATCTAGAGGAGCAGACACTGGTACATAGAGGCCTCCACTGAACACAATTCATGAGAGATATATGAGCCACAATTGACAGATATTAAATGAAGAAATTTTCAGTTTAGGTAATAACATCTCAGTAGTTTACCAAAATATTAAATGTCTGGAAGCTAATGGCCACCACTTTGACAATATATTGTGATTATAGAGGTAAAGGTAACTTGGATTAATCTTATGGTAGCTCAATATATTTCCTGCTAAAATATTTATACGTGATTTTTCCTAATGGGTACATTTGTTGTTGGACTCTGTATATAATGTACATATAAAACTGCTGTATTATACACTTTACACTGTATGGTGAATTGACCCTAAATAATGCCTCCAATAAAGTATTAAATATTGGAAGAACTGTGAGCCACCAGTAGTCCTTCTTTTGCATTTCAACTACAGGTTCCAGTTAGTTTGCACAGAGATGTACAACTGGCCCCTAATGAATTCGTTGTCACTTCTTGACAAGATGCTCCTCATTTGCTCTGCAGACCATACCCCGGTCCCCATCCATACCTCAAATTACAGCATTAACGGCACAGTCGTTCAGATGGGAAAAGTGAACAAGTTTTGTGGGATGAACAGCTTCTCCCAGGAGCTCAGTGTCCACTGGGGCCACACTTTCTACCACTCACTTCAATGTAGCCTCCACTTTCCTAGCTGCTCCTTCTGACAGCAGTCTACCCAGGAGGATGCAAAGTGAGCACCTGCACTGCATACCACTCCGCTCCTTGGAGATCCTCACCGCAGACAAGAAACTCTTCATTGCTTCTGGGAACTTGGAATTAAGGAAAGTTCTCAGATAGACAGCTCTGGAGCCTGACAACAGAGAGAAGAGATCATTCCTGTCCCATGGGGATGAGGTCTCAACATCACCCATGTTTATCCATCTCCCCATCCTCATACATCACCATGGTCCCTGTACCTGTCTCCCTGAGGTCACAAGCCCTGCACCTGGAAGGAGACAGGTGAGTTTTCTCTTTCAGTCTGACAAGCAGGAGCACAGGCTCTGAGAAAGTGCTCTTGCAGGGGGGAGGAGTCCTCTGGGGCAGAGGGTGATCTGCAGGAGAGGCACACAGATGGGAGTGAATCCTGAGCTCTGGGCACAGCTTGTGAACAGAGTTTGGGGGCACGGTGCTTTCTGGTGAGCCCTGGTGACAGCTGACATGCTCCAGTGTAGCTTCTGTTGGTCATGATAGCTGGAGCAAAATGAAATGGAAAACAAGTCTGACTTCTTTCATGTACTTGCAAATTCATCAATCTCTAAGCTACTTTAGAGGAATCATGGGAATCTTCAGATTAGTACCACTTGCCATAAAATTGTACTAAATTTCTCATGACTTTGGATACAATGAGGCCACCTGAGTCACCCAGTTCTCTGCATAGCAATCCAGGAAGTATTTATTAATGAAAGAAATCTTTCTCTAACTTGGATGCATGGAGCCTATGTGTGTCACTAATTATAAGGCTACAAATAATATATAAAATACATGAAAGTCTTAGTAGTTTGTTGATATTGGCATTTGATATTGTTCATCTTATGGGAGCAGATGTTGAGGATTTCAGCAATTTTTATTTAAACAAATGAGGCAATGTTTTCTCTGGTTAAAAAGTTTTCCTATGTCCTTTGTGTCTCTACTCCATCAAACCAAAACCTTTGCATTGACCTACATCCCTAGCCATTTTTAAACTTTTTATTTGAGAAAAGTCTTGCTAATTTGGTAACTTGTGTGGCAGGGTTCTGGTCTGCAATTCTCTCACCTCAGTCTCCCACAGTACTGACAGAACGGGCCAGCACCATCACATCTCACTCAACTTTTCACTGTACTTGGTCCTATGGCGTCCATGACCACTTTACCTCTTCATGTTGTATTTAAACCTTGAGTAAATCATATGAATGTCTGGCAACCATCAGCCAGACACTTTCAGCAGAGACACTCACTGTCTTCGCTCTCTGTGTCAACTCCTCCCTTTGCCACAAAAGGAAGCTGCTGCTTCCTTCAAGTGTTTAGAGTCTGAGGACTCATCTCTATTCCTACTATTGAGGTTCATATGCAACACTTCCATGCTGACTACGGAAATGTTTATTGCAAACTCAGGTGAGCTGTGAGCACATGTGTAATAACCTTGAAACTTGAGTCTCTAAGTCCAGTCAGAAGATTCAGTTTCAAGATACAGTTCTTGAAATTCAGGTGCCATTATCACTTGTGTTACACACTACCGATTATCACTGTGTATTCCCCAACATTTCAATAGGATTCTCAGTCACTGGATTATGAAAGTGTATGAGACTCACCTCCATTTCTTAGTTCATCTTGTGCTTCAGAACTTTTGCTTCCCTCCCAATATCTCTGGCACTTGGCCCATCTCAAGCCCACAATCACTGTTCTGATAGTGTTTATACACGGACTGCTTGCTCACCCACCTCCTCATCTTTCAAACTCTGCCTCTGATACTGATATGACACACTCTAGCAACATGCAGTGTATTAACTATTGTTATTTTCCTATTATATTGATATAAAATTTCGTTTATTCCATAAAATAAAAAAAAATACAGAAAGACAGACTCACCAGCCTCCATCCATTTACCAGGACTCTTGCTGATCTATAATTTCTCTGAAATATAGTACATTTGTGAGAGAACAGATCAGACCTCACATCTGTGTTTGTGAGTCTGTGACTACACCTCCCCACAAGGCACAGTTTTCACTCCACCTTACCTATTATAATGCAGGTTTTCGGGGAGTCAGGTTTTACCTCCAATTTTTTTTCCAATTACTAATTACAACTTTCCAGTTACTCACTCTTAAGAGACAACTGTAAATCCTAGAAAGGCTCTACTATCTTATGACCCTGTGAGTCAAATAAGGACTGAGTCAAATGGGAACTCAGATGGAAAATAGCTAGAAATACTGCAGTAGATCTGTGGGGTCTTGTTGTCGTCTCTCTATATTCTCTCTCAGTGAGTTTGTTATTTGCATACAGCAATACTATCGATTTTCCTGTGGTGACTTTGCATCCATCTCCTCTACTGTATCTGTTTACTACACCTGCAAGTCTTTTTTTTGTTGTTGTTGTTTGTTTTTCTCTGGTACCGGGAACTGAACTCATGACCTTGCGCTTGCCAGGCAGGCGCTTTGCCACTGAGCTAAATCCCCAACCCCCACCTGCAAGTCTTTTGGTGGAATTTTTGGATCTTCTATTTTGAGTATCACATCTTCTACTAATAATGATAATTTAACTTATTCTTTTCCCATTTTTATTCCTTATATTTCTTTCTCATATCTAATTATTCTGGCCAATGTTCCTAGAGCTATATAAAATAGGAGTGGTGATAGTGGATATCCTTGCCTTGTTCCTGATTTTAGAGTGAAAGATTGTAGTTTTGAATCATTTAATTTTCATTGTTCGAATGTGATATGTACATTTTCATTTTTAAAGGACACAACCAATGTACCAAAATTCATAACACAATAGGCACACCAATGGAACTGCAAGCAGACCAGTCTGGTTAAAAGCAAGATGCTACTAATATTTCAATAAGGCATTGATATCCCATGGCTAAATTACTCTGGAATGCAAAAGAATAAACAGAACCATGTATGAACAGTGGTGTTGTGTGTCAAATTTATTTTTAATAGGTAAAACATTAGTAGCAGTGATGCATACACTGCAAGAAATTGTGAATATTGAGCACAGAAAATGACAGAATGACCTTCATGAGTGTGAAAATTGTCAAAGCCTTTGTGTTGTATTTTAACTGTGAGCAAATCATATGAATTTATTTCTCTACTATGTCTAAAATACTGAGGATATATATATATATACAATCCCCAAAGAGGAATTGTTTAATTTCTTCTTAAAAATTTTATCACTATTTGTGTTACATATCCAAAGCAGAGGAATGGTGCCAACATTTTCTCTACAATTCATGTGATATTTAGTTTTGGTAAGAAATCATGTGAGAGTTTCTATTGCTATCCTAATGTTTTCCCATATTCAATAATCTCAATTTGTATGTGAGAAATTACCAATGTATGTACTCTTTTTATATATCTGAATATTCACATGTTATTCTAAAAGTTATATTGGTCAGTAAATACCATTTAGGTATGATGCCAATATTAAAGCAATATAAGCAATTAAAATGAACCTAGATTTCAAGAACTGTATCTTGAAACTGAATGTTCTGACTGGACTCAGCAGCTGCAAGATGATGCAAAGAAAAACAATATAAGATTGATAGGTGGAAATGAAAAAGCAGGAGTGAACACAAGTGGCATAAAAAGACTACTTGCAGAAGAAATGGCAAAAAAACTTCTAAAGCCCAGGAAAAGAATCTAACATACAGTTAAGTGAGTCATGTAGAACTCCAATTAGCCATAACCAAAATGAAGAAAAATCCAGATATATAATAATCAAGATCCCAGAAATCCAGCACAAGGACAGAATATTAAAACCCGTTACAGAAAATAGGCAGATCACCTATAAGGGAAAGCCCATGAGAATCATGGCAGACTTCTCAACATAAATTGCCAAGTCAAGAAGAGCTTGGAGTCAAGTATTTCAAGTCTTGAAAGAAAACAACTTCCAGTCCAGACTGATGTAATGTGCAACACTATCTTGAAAAATTAATGGAGAAATAGGATATTTCAATGACAAATAATAAGTTATTTTTATTCATGACCACCATGAATTTGAATGAAATTCATGAATGAAATTCATGACCACTAAACTAACACTACAAAGAGAATTGAAAAGTACTCTAGAAAGAGAAAAAAATGAACACATTTCCAAGAACAACAACAGAAAGAAACAAACAAGCAGGGAAAAAGTAGGGAACAAACAATAGCAAAATAATATGACAATGATAAGCAAAAACATAACAGTTATAGCCATTAATACAAGTGGCCTCAACTCACAATAAAAGAGACACACTGGTAGAGTGGATCAAGAAACAAAATACAAAAATATGCTGTATACAAAACACACTTAACTCAAAAGGTAATTCATAGTCTGAAATTCAAAGGGTGGAAAACAATACTCCATGCAAAATGAACCCAGAAAAAAGCAGGGGTAGCTATTCTGTTTGCAGATAATGTGAACTTCAAATGAAGAATGATCAAAAGAGCTAAAGAAGGCCACTACATACTTGTTAGGGGAAAACTTCAAGAGGAACACACAACGGTCATAAATATGTATTCACCAAAAAAGGGAGCACCCAACTTTATAAGACAAATATTAATAGACATAAAAATCAAATAAGCAATAACAAAATTGTAACAGGGCCCCTTAACATCCCATTGTCACAAAAAGATACATCAACTATACAGAAAATCAGCTCAGAAATAACAGAACTGAACCAAATTGTGAACAAAACGTCTTAGTAGACCTTTAAAGAGTATTCCACCCAATAACATTAGAGTACACATTATTCTCAGCTGCACAGAGGACTTTCTCTAAAATAAACCATATGCTAGCACATAGAACATGCTTAAGCAAATACAAAGGAAATGAAATTCTCCAGTGAATATTATCTGACCAGAGTGCAATGAAATTGGAAATTATTCACCAAAAAAACACAAAAACTCCATAAGTGCATGGAAAGTAAATAACACCCTCATGAACAACCAGTGGGTCACAAACGACATCATAGAAACTGAAAAATATCTACAATCAAATAAAGATGTAAATGCAACTTAACAGAACCTGTGGGTTGCAATGAAAACAGTCCTCAGAGGGAAATTTATAGCAGGGAGTTCACACATCAGGAAAACAGAATGAGCACAAAAAAGTAATTTAATGCTGCACCTCAAGCTTCTATAAAAACAAGAGCAAGGAAAGCCCAAAACTCAAAGAAGGGAGAAAATTATAAAGAGAAGAAATTAACAAAATTGAGCCTAACAAAGCAATACAAATAATTAATCAATTGAAGAGTTAGTTCCCTGAAAGAATAAATAAAATTAATAAACCTGTAGCCAACCTTATCAAAAAATTCAAATTCATGTAACAAGGAATGAAAAGGCTGAAATCGCTACAGATCCTGTGGAAATTGTGAAGATCACCAAAATCTACTTCAAAAATCTTTACTCTCATAGAATGGAAAATACAGGAGAAATGGACAGATTCCTTGAAACATATAAATCACTGAAGCTGAATCAAGAAGATATAAAAATTCTCAATAACCCAACATCAGTCATTAAAATCAAATATGTAAATAAAACTTATCAACAAGGAAAAACTCAGGTTTTGATGGACTCATGGCTGAATTCCACAAGAAATTTAGAGAAGACTGAATATGAATATTCCTCAATCTCTTCAGTGAAATTAAAAAGGGAGCAATTCTCCCTGACTCCTTTTAGGAGGCAAGTATTATCCTGATACCAAAACCAGAGAAAGAGCCAACCAAATAAGAAAAAGTATGGTCCAAACTCCCTAATGAACAGAGATGCAAAAATCCCCAATAATATACTAGCAAACAGAATGCAACAAATCATCTACAAGATTATACACCATGGCCAAGTGGGATTCATCCCAGGAATGCACTGATGGTTCAATATATGCAAATCAGTCAATGTAATACACCATGTCAACAGAGTCAAAGATAAAGATCACATGATCATCTGAATAGATGCAGAAAAACTTTTGACAAAGTCCAACATGCATTCATGATAAAAACCCTACAGAAAAGCAGAATAGATGGCCTTTTCCTCAATCAAATGAAAGCCATCTATTACTAACCAAAAGAAAATATAATACTAAATGAACAAAAACTGAAAGCTTTCATTATAAAATCAAGAAGATAAAGATGTCCACTGTCTGCACTCATATTCAATATAGTTCTGTAAAAATTACTCAGAGCAATTATACAAGAGAGAGAAATAAAAGAAATAAGAATAGAAAAGGAAGAAGTGAAATTATTGTTATTCACAGATGACATGATACTTCACAGAGAAGACTCCAAAAACTCCACCAAATGACTTGTAGAATTAATGACTATATTCAGAAGCATAACAGGACACAAAATCAACAAACAAGAATCAATAGCATAACTGTATGCAAACAACAAACTCATTGAGAGAAAAATTAGGGAAACTGTACCCTTCACAATAGCATCCCCAAAAAAGAAATACATAGGAATCAATATAATAAAGGAAGTGAAAGATCTATACATTGAATGTGCTTTGTAAAAAGACATGGAAGAGGATTTTACAAAATGGAAATATATTCCTTGCTCATAGATAGGAAGGACAACATTGGGAAATTGGCCATATTTGCACAACCATGATACAGTTTTAATGCAATTACAGTCAAAATACCATTAGCTTCCCTCATAGATTTAAATAAAAAATTCATAAAATTCATCCAGAACTGGAAGAGAACTAGAATAGCACAGGCATTCCTGGGTAACAAGGACAAGGCAGGAGGCATCACAATCCCTGACTTGAAATTATAGTGCAATGCTACTGTGATAAAATCATCATGGTTGTGCCAAAAAACCCCACACACCTAAACAAAATAGATTAGAAGGTTCAGACACAACTACAAACACATTCAACCACCTTATCTTTGACAAAGAGGCCAAACATGTTCACTGTAAGAAAGATAGTCTCGTTAATATATGGTGCTGAAAAACTGGATATCCAAATGCTAAAGACTAAAACTAAACACATGTCTATCACTATTCACCAAACGAAAGTAAAAATGGATCAAAGATCTAAATAGTAAAACAAAAATGCTAAATCTACTGGAAGACAAAGTACATAGAACTCTTGAAGACATAGGAGTAGACAGACAGTGCATAAACAAAATCCAAACTGCATGGGAAATACTTCATAGAATCAACAACTGGGATACTATCTTAGTAAAATGTTTTTGGACATCAAAAGAAACCAACAGAGTAAAACGAAAAGACACAAATTGGAAAAAAAACAATCTAATTGTCCCTCAGAAAAAGGATTTGTATCTAGAACATATAAAAACTTTTCAAAATCAGGTCTCCAAAATTCAAAGACCCAATCCAAAAATGGGCATCTGAGATATGTAAACAATTAGCCCAGAAAGAATGGTTATTATTAAAAATCAAGCAATAACAAATGTTGGTGAGGCTACGGGTAAAAAGGAACACTTCTCCAGTGTTAGTGGGACTGTAGACTGGTACAACTACTGTAGAAATCAGTGCGGGGATTCTGCAAAGGTCTAGGATTATGGGGCCCATTTGACCCAGCTATTCCCATTGGGGTATCTTCCCAGAAGAATTAGAAATATCATATCGCAGTGATATATGTACACCCATGTGAATAGCAGCACAATTTGTAAGAGCTAAATCTTGGAAATAATCCAAATGCCAAACAACTGAGGAATGGATATAAAAGATGCATTTTTTAATATAATGGAGTACCACTCATCCATAAATAAGAATAAACTAGAGACTTTTGTAGGTAAATGGATGCACCTGGAGACCATACTCAGAAGTGCAAGAAATCAGACTTGCTTGTGTCAACATCGTATTGTCTCCGTAGTGTAAGAAGCTGAAAGAGTAAATAAGATTCAAAAGGTACAATAGATATTGTGAAAGGGAAGGAAACTGCTCAAAAGGAAAGAACAACTGGGATGAGGGAAAGGAGAAAAGAAAGATAAAAGGGAGAGAAAAAATATATATAATAGCTAAGATAATTGTACTACTGATTTCTATTGGTTTACTGAAAGGAACAGCTAATATTTTTTGATCAATTTTGCATGCCTGTATCTGGTAATCTGAACAGCTATTTTGAAGATAACAATATGCAAATAACAACCATTGTTTATTTCCTATCATCTTGCTTTCAAATTCTGTATCATTTTAAATGTGGTTTTTATTTTTCTTCTCTATAAAATAATGAAAAGTTAGAAATAACATGCACAAATACCGATAAGTTTAAAGCAACATACAGAAATTGAAACCCCCATACAAAAGTCTTCCTGATGTCTGATATGTGAGTAAAATACAGAAGAGAAAGAAATTCTGACTGCCCTTTGAAGTCAGCATAGCAAGCCCCATGAGTAGAGGGACTGGTTAGAAACATAAGGAGATATGAGTGAGATGAAAATGGCCTGGTTTTGTCAACATAAAAACTCACGTACATAGATAGGATGTAGGGTTTTTTCTTCATCAGTGGTTGTCTCAGTTACTGTTTTATTTCTGAGACAATACACCTGACACCCAAACTTAAAGGAGGAAAGGTTTATTTATCTCACAGTTGTAGAGGATAGAAGTCCCAATCATCTGGCTCCAAGGCAGTGTTATATGGCAGAGAAGCATCAGAGAGAAGAAAGTGTTCATGGTTGGCAGAAGGCAGGAGAGCAGCAAAGTAGCAAGCAATAGCAGTGACCCTCTTTCCGTCCCTTACATTTTATCCAGGATGTCTACACCCATATGGTAGGTAATACACCTAGAATGAGCCTTTCCACTATCCACACACAGAACAAGGTCAAACCAATCACATGAGTATTTTGGGGGGGACATCTACACACAAGCCAAAGCAATGTTGATATCTACTAAAGAGTTCTGTATGTGTCTTTAAGCACTTTTGTTTTTCTTTGCTTTTGAAATGACATTACCCAGGCTGGCCTTGAAACTGTCATCTTCCTGCCTCAGCCTAGTGATAATTGGGATAATAACTGATCATTGCCCACATAGCCCTACTTTCTAAAGTGTATTTTCAACCCATGCCATTTTTTTGGTGCTGTGGACCAACCCCAAGATCTGGACCTACCTTGGTAAGAAGTAGTACCCCACTGTGCTATAAGCATTACTTGCTTCTCAGAATTATATTTACATGGAAAAAAAGTGAATAGATTAATGTAACAGAGTTTACAAGTTACAAGAATTACATTTCTTCCCACCATAAGTAGTGTTTAAAAATAAGCTGTAATGTCTGGGTTATGAATTATTAGCAATGAATGTGCAACTTCCAATAAAAAACTGAAATGAAGATTATGTGAAAATCACTGTAAAAGGTGTTAACATATAAAAAGAAAATAAAGCAAATATAAAGTGCACTTAATTTTTTGACAAATCTAGTCCCCAATTATTAATTACTATATTCCACAAAATGATCAATTTTTCTTATTGAGAACCAGTATTTCAATATATTTAGTGAGAAGCTTCAAAGCTATATTAAATTATTCATTCATTGTGATGAAAATAAAGATGAAGTTGGCATAGCATTTTTTCATTCTTGCATTACTGTTATTTCTTATATATTAATATTCAATTTTCCATGATTACTCCTTGATGGATAATAAGTCTCAGCTGATTGTCACACACTTACACATGCATATGCTAATTTTTATACAAATGTGAGTTTGCTGACAGTTTTGCATAATGCAATTCTTCTGACTGTGAATATGATTTCATGGAGTTGTGTGAATATAAAACTAAACATCATACAAATACATACAATTTACATATTCCTGACAAAAATATGGGCTGTTTTCTTCCCTATGCAGGCAGTGTAGATCTGTACACAGGAATCTCCACACTTGAGGACCAAAAAGGCTAAGGAACCTGCAGGCTTCTGTGAGAGATGCCAATGATCACCAGACTTGGGTCACTAAAGAGACCCCACAGACACGAAGGATGAATTGGAGAGTGGTAAAGGACTTCAGGTGTGCAGAGAAGGAGGGATTTCGTGACTTGGACTCAGGGGAGGATTTTCAGGTCAGATTGTTCCCATGAGCATGTGACCTGATTTTATATCAGTAAAAATATACTTTCAAATCACTGGTCCAGGTCATCATCACCACGTAGAACATAAACAAGTGACAACAGTCACCTCAGCAGGGTCGCCCAGCCTTTTCTTGGTAAACAGCATAACAGAATCCATAGTCTTTGTGAACTTTTTGTTTTTGTCTTAGCAAGCCACAAGCAGAGGAAAAGAGACAATTCCCAGAACACAAAATAACAGCACAGGAACACAGAGGAACCAACATTGGAGTCGATAGCACTTGTTTATTGTTTAGAGGTATTTAAAATAGCGTTGCTGCTATAGAAAATTATAAAGATTTTTCTGCAAACTTAAAAAAATGCTGTCATTTGATCCAGCAATCCAGGCCCTTCTTGTATATATAAGGAGTGAAAATTTGGATTTCAAAGAGATACTTTTACTGTAATTTCATTACAAGATAATTCACAATAACCAAAACAAAGAAGTCATCTAAGTGTTCACCAAAGGAGAGAAGATAAGGAAATTGTGTTGCACATGTATAACTGCCTAATATCCAGCACTAAACAATGAGAAATCCCTGTGAGAGACAAAACCATAATATATTTCAAAGACGTAATAAGAAGCAAAACAAAGCAGGCACAAAAATAATATTTAAAAGGCTGCATGACCTCACTTGGATATAGAATATACACTATGTAAGTAAAAGTTTGCCATTATGACAGATCTTGCATGTCATTACCTAAAGAGGCAGAAAAGCAAACCAGAATAGTGAACAAGGTCAAGGAGGATGTATTGGGGTTAATGTGTAATTTTTGGCATAGATCCTGGTGCTTGAAAGGCTGTTTAATACAGGCTGTGTGATGATTACACATTTAGATGTGATCTTCAAATCAACAGAGAAAGGAGGGAAAAGGCATGGCTGGAGCACAGGATCTGCAATGTCTCAAGTGTCTGAATATGGCAAAAATCTTTGTTAACACAGTTAAAAAAACTGTGAGGTTTTCACTGAATGAAATTATGAAATCACAGAAAATACACTCCACAGAAAACATCTGTTACCAAAGTAAATATTTATTGCATTTCTCTTATGTCAACAATTTAAACTGAGCTCCCCTACTTAAACTGGCAATATTACAGATAGTTTCCAAGTTGAATGGCAGTAGTTTTCAAGATGTTTCAAGGTGTTGTAGAAATCCTTTTTTTCCAAATACATCTAGTTATGCACATTACAGTGTTCAGATTTTTGAATGTTAATCATGCCATAGTAAAATAGCTCAAAAGTTAACAACTGTGTTCCTGAGCTCTTATATGTGTCTCATGACTACATTTTATTTTACAGGGCTGAAGATGGAAATCAAGACCTTACTTATCCCAAGAAAGAGGTCTACCACTTAGTTACATCTCCAAACTGTGCAAGAAGTGTTTACATTAAAGCAAGATTTTACTTTAAGTTAATAATAATTTTAGATAACTGTCAAAACAATAATGAATTTTTGAAACAATTATTTAAATAAAATAGTCATGATATTGTACATGTAGTATAAAATAAAAGCTGAAATACAAGGTCTGAAATACAAGAATAAATGACAGAAATCCAAAACTGTAAAATGAGGGAGTAGCACAATGCTATTAAAAGAATTAACTTACA
This sequence comes from Chinchilla lanigera, assembly GCF_000276665.1. Classification (NCBI taxonomy): domain Eukaryota; kingdom Metazoa; phylum Chordata; class Mammalia; order Rodentia; family Chinchillidae; genus Chinchilla; species Chinchilla lanigera. The sequence continues at coordinate 428,896 of NW_004955603.1, forward strand.
TAAGTATATAATAATTACATATATATATTACATTGACAATAGTAAATTACAATTAATAATTAACTGAAACTGCTAAAGAAATATATTCCACAGAGAAAGCAAAGAATGGACAAAAAAGAAATAAGACAGACATAAAGGCAGTGTGTAAGAATGTCAAAAACATTCAAGTGAAAAATTAAATTGTATGAAAAATAAATACTAAAATTTATTTCTCTTTGAATTTCTGTCAGTTGCTGTTGATTTTAAAAATATCTCTATCTCTCATCTTTATACCCACCTCTGCAGTAAAACTGGCTCATAATTATGTTTGTGTTTTGTGATGCATGACTGCCTGCAGTACTGAAGGCATAAAAAGTACCCATTCACAGGTCTGATGAGGTGAGATACATGTTCACTTCCTCCACAGGGGCCTGCATACACACTGTTCACGGGTCATGAGAATGAAGGGACTAGCAGTCGGGAAACAAACAATGGTTAAGGCAGAAGTGTTAACCAACCACCAAGCACTTTTGTCATAAACAGAAAACAAAAAATATGTGAAGGAAGTCAGGGTATAAAAGGATACAAAGGCACAGACCAGGATGAGGATGCTTTGAGAAGCTCTGGTCTCAGCAGAAGATCTTGATGAGATTTTGTGTCTGTGAATATGCTGTGTTCGCTGCTTGTGCCTATACAGCATGAAAACCATGGAGCCACTGCTCCAGATCATAAGTTTCAAACACAAAATATCGTGTGACAGTGACAATACTGTAAAAAACCAGGTATTACCTTTGCCAGAAATTATAGCTGAACAGTATTGATAATCTATAATGTTTGCCATGTTTCTACTGCTCCATTTGTCACTCACAAGCATAGGAACTCTGAAGTTTAACAACATGTGCAGCAGCCACAAAAGGATGCAACAGGGCCCAATGTACTTTAGGGCTTTCACTTTCAGCTCTGCCAACCTGGAGCTCCTGGGGCTGATGGTGATGGCCTGGCAGACACTCAGGAGGCAGGTGGCGCTGAAAGACACACCCTTGCCCACTATTAGAACGTAGAAAACTAGTTTGCATCCAACATTACTGAGGAAGTCTTCCACCCCAGCTGCTGCCATGGTCTCTGGGATTCCTCTGGAGAGAATGACCAAGAGGTTGGCCACTGTCAGGTGCCTGAGAATCAAATCTGTGGATCTGGTGCTGCATCCACTGAAGTAAAGGAAGATAAAATGACATAAAAGGGAGAAATTACCCAGGCTTCCAATAACAATTGGGAAGATTAAGAGGATTACAAATTTCAGATCCATAGATGTCATTATGTAATTGTGTAGGATTCATATAAATATTCCAGAATATGGGATTCTGTATGGAAAGATAAATTGTGGAGAAAATATTTTATATAAAATGATTTCAAAATTAAGCACATTTATATTCCATAAAATTTTATTTCAACTATACATTTTATCTATTAAATGTTTTTAAACTCTTAAATGCTCCTTTTCGTTGTAAAGCATTTTAAATGTGTGGGTCATTGTAATTTATACCTTACCAATATTGAGGCCCTTAGGGATCTCAATGTGATGGGTTAACAATTCTGTTTCTTTAAGGAGAAAGCATTTTTAATATAGAAAAATTTATGTGACCCATCTAAATATATCCAAGATATTTGCAGATATATGTGTGTATATATATATAGTTATATATAGTTATATACAGTTATATATAGTTATATTTGAAATATCCTTATAGGAATGTTCAACCGTTATAATCCCCATTCTGTGTGAATGTGATATTTATATTACAGAAATATTCTTAAGGAAATACTCACAAATCTTTAAAATTAATAATGGACTAAATAATATCTTAAGACATAGTTGTACTTAATAAACATGGATCTATATAGCAACAGAACTTTAGCCAACATCATTTAATATAGATATTATGTATAATATTGGTCTTATTCTCTAAGGTAACGTTGTATATATAAAATTTGAGTCATAGAGACTAAATGAACCTTCATTAAATAGCTTAATTTTTTTAATATAGAAAAATAAAGTAGTGAAATGTTTTTGGAGAATGATGTTGAAGTACATCATGTATGACCAATGGCATTGTGAGTCTTCATACTACACACATGGTGATGGCCAATGATGATGTGGAGTCACAAAAGGACAATAAGGTTTCTAAACCTGACAAATATAACAAGACATGTTTGAATCAGAAACAGCTTGGCCCCCTTAGATCCTCTGTAGTTTAAATCACTCAATTATTAAGTTAACTTTTTATAGAAACCGCCTTTCTAAGTGCCAAAAGAAAATTTGACTAACAAGGTTAACAGATTAGATATAATTTCAGAGAGATCTAGAATTTATCTCCATTCATTACCTCAACCTCCGTAAAACAAAAATCCGTATAAAACAGAAGTTACCATTTAAATACATTCATTATACAGGAAACTGTTGATTGAAAAATCTCCATCGCACTTATTATCACAAACAAGAACTTTTACCAAAGCAAGAATCCAAGTGATATAAACTTCTCTGTGATTTGTACGCAGCACTCTGAATAGCACACTGATTTCTTGATCACAGTCTTAGGGATCTTCTAAATGATATGACATTGTTACTTGGAGAAACTGTCACAACCATCTTTCCTGCTGGTTATATGAAAGCACATGGGGTGCAGTTAAAGGCTGGTGAGGGGTCTCAGTCCTCCAGTCTCTGTCCTCCCCTCAGCTGTGGTTTATGAATCATCCCTCCTCCCTGGATTTCTGTGTTACCTCAGATGAACTACTTTTCCAGACATGACAACTCACACAAAAGTAGACCCTGAATCAACTCATTCTCTCAGCCTCTATTTCACAGACCAGAACAGAAAATACCCAGCACCTACATTTTTCTTGGCTAGCAGGCTGAGATGATGGTCATGAAACATCTTCCTGTGTGGGATAGAAATGGCCAGACCCTAAGATATGGGTTATGTTCTGTGATCTCAAATCCCTCTGAAATGCAATTACCACTTCATCTGTAATTTTCATGACAATGCATGTTCAGTCTGTAGAGATGATTATAAGAAACAACTAAAGAAACAAATAAGTTCTTTCCCAACCCCAATTCCCAGAAACAATTAGCAGTTTCTGTGGGCATCTCCACGCAGAGAGAGTCTGAGTGCTTTGGAGAATCCTTCCCCATGAGCTACAGGAGCACAGTCCCATAGGGTGCAAGAAGAAAACTTTGGTGTGTGAAAGATAGAGAAAACTCAGCAAAGCCTGTGTATTTACCCAACTGTAATTGATACATAAATATACATATATGTGTATATACTTTCATAAAACTATATGTCTAGAATGCATATACAGAGGCAGATATATATGTATATATGTATATTACATAACTTTTTTGATGTGAACAGTTAAATATGATCTTATCCATTTTTAAGAATATGGTATTGTAAGTGACTATAATTACCATGCTTTAAAGTATATCCCTAGAACTTACTGTGTACAAGATGATGAATATCTACTTAACACACGCCAGGTCCTAGTCACCAGTGACCAACATTCTGCTTTTATGAATATAACTGATTTATATCGCACATATGCATGAGATCATACAGTATTTATTTTTTTGTGCCTGGATTTTTTCTCTTAACATAAACTCTTCACTGTTCATCTATCTCATTCATAATAAATGATCTTCAATTTTGAACATCAAGGGGTTCTGCCATGTATCTTTATATGACAGTTCCTTCATCCATTCATGTATTCATGGCTACTTAGCTAGATCATATATACTAGGCATTGTGAAGAATGCTACAAGAATATGGGAGTTTATCACTTAACATACTGATGTAATTTCCTCTATCTATATATACTCAGCGGGTTTGATTGTCCATATAGTAGTTGTATTTTAAATTTTTTCAGGAATTTTCCACAATGGCAAAAGTAATCCACATTCCACCAATAGTGTTTGAAGATTCATGTTTTACCACATCCCATTCGACACTTGAGGTCTTCTGTACTTGTTCTCAACAGCCATTCTAACAAGTATGGTGTGATATTTCACTGAGGTTTGAATTTGCATTTCTTAGTGATTGACAATTTTGAACATATTTTCATACGCCAGTTGACCATTTGTTTTCTCTGAGAAATGTCTGTTCAGTTCATTGTCAACTTCTTATTTGGGTTGTTTATTAAAAGAATATCATTTACTGTTTATTTTACTTTTTTGATTTTGATTTTTTATTTGTACTTTTTGCAGGAAAAATGCTTAATTTCTTCCTGGGAAGTAGTTGGTACATACACATTTCTTAAAATGAGCAGCTTGATAAAAACAGACAGCTAATTACTTGAAGAATTCTACAAGTGATAGAAACAAAAAAAGCCATTAGAAGCATACAAAACAATTAACAATATGTGTTCAGCAAAAAATAAAAAACTACCACGCAGGCCAGACAGTGAGATATATTTACGGTTCAGTGACAAAACTCCCAATCAAGAACACTATCCAGGAACACTGTCATTCAATAATGAAAAATAAATTCTCAGATAATAGATGCTAAAGAGATAAAGAGAATTTCAATCCCTAATTAACAAAATGGAGATTAATGTTTTCAAATATATTCAAAAATATTTAAATCTATGATCTCTGATGCCTATCTACGATGCATATCTCACTGAACTGGAACAAAAATATATATCTATAAAAGACCCTTGGCAAATTTTTTAGAAGAAATTATTTGTAGCAAACTTTCTGAGTAACAATTATATCCACCAACTTCATCTGTTTAAAAATTGAGCCTACTCAGTTATTTATGCATATCTTGTTAAATTAGAAACCCCTTTAACTGGAGAGGAAGAAATCTATCCAGAATTTGAGGACAGAAAATGAAAAGACTGTATAGTGGGTCTTCCTGTCCCGACATAGCTGTTTGTGATTGAAAACACTGAGAATAAAGGAGTGAATGAAGCCATTTTGTTTTCCTCACATGTGTCTTTCACTAAATAACTGAGCTTAATCGGGTAAGCATAAAAATCGTTAATGATACTATGATGTACATTTCAACAAAGTTCATATCTGTTCTCAGAAATGAGGTGGTTTTGACATATTTGGAAAGATAAAAGGAAAAACAATAACATCGGCACAGTTTAAATAATCATACTCTGCAAGATATTCAGAAAGTTTGGTAAATTTATGAAAAAACTGGTAGAATCATTATTATATTTTGAAAATGCAGCTATATGTAATTTATTAATTCATCTATATAAAATTTCAGGAGCAACCCACTTTCTGGATCCCCTTTTGTCCCTCTCAGACAGATTCTTTCTTTCTCTGAATAAATTCTTCCTATTCATACACTCTCTTGTTCCTAGAACTCATTCCTCAATCTTACAGAACATGAACTTTGCATTTTGAGTATCTAGCTGGTTGGGAGTTTCATACCCTTATTTCATTTGGAGACCTTACACTGAGACAATTCGATGAAGGTAAGAGTCTGCTTTTGTTTCATATATGCCCGATTGTGATTCATTAAGTAATCAAAATTTTGAATCAAATTTTTATGATGTTATGTCTTTGACCATTGCTTATAATTGGTTATATTTTGTATAAATTTAAGTTGAAAACATGGGAAGGTAATAAAGTTATAATAATTTTTTAATGGGGCCATTTATTTTGGTTCTGTATATGTTGAATTTGGACTTAGTTTCTGAACTTCCTAGTGTTCCTTGTTTTGCCTGTTTGACTTATTTCACTACTGTAGTTTATTATCTTGGACAGCAGTGCTAGGAAAATGTAATATTAGAGCATCTCCTAATAGAATTTTGTATAAAATGCTATAAAATGGGTCTTTTCATCAAAATCTAGCTTATGCTTAGAAAATATATATGCCTATCTGAGAAAACAGGGACTCCTTCCACCGGCTAAAGGACACAAGGTCATTGGCCATTCATAAGACTTGGAGAAGTCAGACTGGCTCTGATCCTCCTCTGCATTGTAGATGAAATGTTAAATGTGTTCTGCTTCAGTTTCCTCTCTGATCTGATCTTTCACTGATGAGAAGGCAATCTTAGCTCTTGAGATTCGCCATTCTCACCTTTTCAGGCTGAGAATGATAACTCAGGGGCAAATTGTCTCTATAACTTACCATGAGCATGAGAGGAGATGACTTCCTTTCTCTGGCCTTCTAATCCTTTCCTGCCATGTTGTACTTTCCTTTCTATAGAGGCATGTAAAACTAGAGAGAAAGAACTCTAAACTGTTCCAACATTTTCTCTTATCCAACAACTAAATTAAGCCCATAGAAAATGAGCATTTGCTAATGCTAAAGTCAGGAAAGTCATCTGACACGAATGACAAATACCCTGTCTCTGGTAAGAAGAGACATCAGAATTTCTCCCTTCCAGGAGAACACACATAAAAGCCATGTCCCAGTTTAGTGTTCTGGACAGGTCTCCCTCAGGAGACAACACCTGAGACATAGTGGAAAGCACAGACTTCTCAGTGAAACCAGAAGGTGCTATTTCCAAAGCACCATACTTATGGGGCCAAAACGCATTTAGCCTAAAGGAGGATATCCAACCTTTTCTCTTCCCCTCCTAGGTCTAATTGTCATTTATATGGATAGGAGAAAATACTTTCATAATACATTGTGGACTTCAAAACATTTACTGTTAACCTGTAAGGCACTAGGTAATGATACTGCTCAGGCTTTTACCTATCCCTTATAGAACTTTGAAAAAGAGTGATTACTCTACCAGCTAGTTAAATGCTTTTAGAGCAGCTGCTCCTCTTAAAGCAGAGGACAGAGGTTTCCCTAGAATCTTTTTGGTGAACTCCCACTGAAGCCAAGGGGCAATGGATTGTTGACCAAATAAACAGCTGGATTCTTTTCTGGAGATCAATCTCTGGTTTCCTGGACCAATATAAACTGAGAACAACCGAGGTGGCATGGACATGGCTACTCTCTAACAGATATCCAAAGGTACCTCAGTGTAAATAGATCCCTGACCACAGAAAAATTTACACTTATCTATTGTCTTTTTCTTTCTTTATAATTAAGTCATAAACCACAAGTTTTCTTCAACTTGTTGGGAGTTACCTTTAAAATAATCTTGTCCTTAGACCACTCACCCTCCATGAATCAGGCTAAGGCAACTTGCAACAACATTTTCCTTTCATGAAGGAAAATAATTATCAAGACAATGATTTACATTTGTGTCTTATGCTGAGAGTTAAGGAAGAGATTTTAGTCTTTTCACTCCTGTGCATAGAAGGCTAATAAATGCAACTTTACTAACACATGAAATGTGATTGGTAGATGACAAATATAAGTTTAACCTGTGTACTTCAAAGATATACAAATTTAAATAAAGCATAGCCTGGTCCTGCTGCTAGGAAAGATTGCCTAGGTTGTTAGATTGGTAACACAAGTGTCTTAGGGACTTCTTTGCCCTTGAGCCCAAGGCTGAATTTCTTTTTTTTTTTTTCTTCAGTTTTTTTATTTTAAAGATAAAAGGATGAAAACATAATAACAAACAGACATACACTTACAAAATAACACAAAAACAATACAAGCAATACTGAAATTCAGACAAGGTGATAGGAAATTAACAATGGTTGTTGTATTGCATATTGATATCTTCAAATTGGTTACCCAGGTAACCAAATATAGACGTATAAGATTGATCAAACAATTAAACATTAACTGCTCCTTTCAATGAAACAATAGAAGCCAGCAGTACAACTATGTTAGCTATCCTGTGTATAATATATACATAATTTTCCCCTTCTTTCTTTTCGCTTTTCTCTCATCCCAGTTGTTCTTTACTTTTGAGCCATTTCCTTTCATTTCCCATTATCTATCAGACCTCCTAATTTTTACACCATATTGTCTCACTAGTGTAAGAACCTGAAATGGTGAATAAAAACCAAGGCTGAATTTCTACAGCCAATTGTTGCTTCTATTTCTCTCTAGAGGTAATCACCTTCCCAGGCTGAGAAGTACTCCACTTCCATCTCACTTTTTGGTATATGCCCTCTTTCAAAAAACAAATGCTATACTTTATTACAAAGTTATGTTTCCTTCTTAAAAACATTATTGTCACAGTTAGGACCAATTGTAACTTGTGATTATAAGTGTCCTACAAGAGTAAGTTCACCAGTTCCTTGAAAGATGAAATTGTGCACCAGTTCAAGGGTGAACAGGCTGGTCAAATTTTGTCTTCCACTTTCTCTCCAAATGGCATCCATCTGCATTGCAGTGGAATCTACTCAAGAAATGCCACAAGGCCATAAATAGAAATCAAATAGAAATTAAAGGGGCACTCAATTTCTTTTTGCATTTCAGACATGGAGGGATCAAGGTAAAGTCTCTTATTCCCTTGGAATGCATTTTTAAGCACTGGAAGATGTTTAACCATTAGGTGTTGAAAAAGAGCCATTTGATATTTTTCTGCACGTGCACATAATCTAACTATGACTAGAGCCAAAATGGCATGCAGAGGGAAGTATTAATTATGATGCTATTTTACAACTAGAGTCGTACTGTAAAAAAGAGAGAAAATGGTCAGAATTGCCTTATGTTCAAACTTTTTTATATTAAGACATAATTATTTATGCTCAAAGTATAATTATAATCCATATGAGACTATTCATCTTCATATGTCTCTTTCTCTCAATGAAAACATATGTTCACAGCTTCTGATTCAACATAATGGCAAATTATACCTAAAGACACTTTTATTATTCAGTCAGCAACAGATATTAAGAAAAAGTTACAAAAGATAACTTTTCCTCCAGATAGCTCACTTATTACTTTAGTAAAAACTGGCTGCTTCATATTATATAATCAAGATTAGGAGGAATCCGTGGAGAGAAAGTAAAAAGCAGCTGCCTCTGTTCCAGCCTTAAAAAACACAGACCCTATGTCTGATTTGGGGGGCTCTGAGAAGAGTTCAAATGATATCAACCCCATTTGCTATCCCTGCCAATAGCCAGGCTACCTTAAGAGGTCTCCCACACCATGCTGTGAATGCAAAGGCAGCAATGGGAAGTAAGTCTGCACTCTGAGGCAGAGGCCTCAGAGCTCAAACATATCTTCCCAGGTGGGCTAGCAAAACTAAAATGTCCAGGGGCACTGTGCCTCCTCCCTCTGGCCAGATTGTCATCTCTACCTGTCATCTCCACAGAGCCCTGAGTAATCATGACTACTGGAAAAAATCCAGCCCATTTTTGGACATTGGCACATGTCTCTCTATCCTTTCATTCAATCCTGGCCTTCTCCCACCCATTATACCTGAATGAAAAAGAGTCACCAGATAAAAGAGAACTCACTTAAACTATAACTGGAATAACATTTTCTTCACCCCTTCCTTTTAGTTACGCCTAAAAGCCCAGCTCCCATCCTGATGAGAGATATTTTATTCTTTCTAAATACTATAATGTATATACCCAGGTTACCAACTAATGAAAACAATGCTTAGATGATTTTACAGTGCTCACATTGGCAGTAAATATACTAAAATTGGAAGAGTGGTTTTAGAGATACAAAATATATTGTTTTTTATGTAAAGTAACCTGTGAGTTTTTCCTTGGTCAAAAATAGTATGTTAATTGTTATCTGTTTCTCATAAGTCATGAAAATATTGGAGATAATTGTAGCTAAAACTGGTCGAACTTAAAACAAAGTATTACTCTATCAACCAAGGGGTCTAAGAACCAATGGGTTGCAATTGCTATCCCAGTCTTTCAAGAACAGTTTTTACACTTACTGGAAGCTTGATTTCATTCATATGCCACAGGATAAATGAGTTCAATACTTATTAGTCTTGGTAGATACTTTCACAAAACTGGTTGAAGCTCTTGGACTCCTGGATAAACCACCCCCAACTCAAGTCCTGGGAACAAAAGACTTGTCACTGAATTTGAGAAGCCGTAATCGGAATACCCATATGAACACATGGAAGAATTAAGATTCTTGTTGAAGAAAAATCGAGGCCTTCAGATAAGTAATCTAAGATGTTACTCTTAGCCCTTTTAATAATCACTTTACCATGTAAGAGAGAATGCAATTCCTTTCTAAGATGGACCCAAAATTATGCAGAGTTGTTACAACAAATATCTTGCTAGATATGTGTCCTGCTCACCTTGTCCAATACAGCTGGTCTTTCTTGGTGGTTATCCTCACTCCAAGGACATGATACAAGTAAGCTACAAGACCATTGATGAATTATGAAAAGTACAATGGTTCCTAATTTAACCCACCAATACAAGTTAGGTGAGTGTCCTGTAAACTATACTTTCAGTGATCCTGGACATAATAGAATTTTTTCTAACAATGCCAGTGATGCCTCTTTAAAGGCTCTGGTAGGAGCCCTATTAAATAAAATTAAGGATCCTATCTTGAGGACCAACAACCATATGTACTAAGATGGCTATTTTCAGAAATAATTAGATAAGTATCTATAGTTAACCCTCACTATACGACATCTTAGTACACAAGCCCCCTCATGTTGGGTTACAGAAGAATCTTTCCTATTCTCATTGGCCGAATTCTACTAAATACTCAGAATGAATACTCCCTGATCAATGTATGCATACAATAACATTATAGGATGAACACTGGTTTGCAACAAAGTAGCTTAATAACCCAGAATTAGATGGGAAGCTCCCGATGGCAATCACTGGCCCTGTGGAAACGATTTGTACATAAAAAATAAAACATTCAGACCACCCAAATTTAAAGACCCAACTCGAAAATGGGCTTCTGAGGTGAATACACACTTCTCAGAAAAACTGGAAAGAGCAAATAAATATATGAAAAATGTTCAACATCACTGCTCATTTGAGAGATGCAAATTCAAACAACACTGGGATTTCATCTTACCCCAGAAAGAATGGCTATTATCAGGAAATCAACCAATAACAAATGCTGGAGGGGCTGTGGGGAAAAGTGAACACTTCTCCACTGTTATTGGCAATGTAGACAGGCGCAACTACTTTGGAAGATGGTGTGGGGATTCCTCAAAGAAACTAGGATTAGAGATCCCATTGGACCCAGCCATTCCCCTTCTGGGTATTTTCCCAAAAGAATAAAAAAATCATACATATGTGTACCCATGTTTATAGCAACACAATATGTAGTAGGTAAATCTTGGAAACAACCCAAATGTCCATCAGCTGAGGAATGGATAGAAAAGATGTGGTCTTTATAGATAGTGGAGAATTATTCAGCCACAAAAAGGAGTAAACTGGAGACTTTTATAGGTAAATGGATGCAATTTGAGACCATACTCAAAAGTGAACTAAATTAGACTCACATGTGTAAATATTGTATTGTCTCCCTATTGAGAGAAGCTGAAGGAGTAAATAAGAACCAAATTTTACAATAGATATTGTAAAATGGGAAATAACTTCAAAAGGAAAGAGAAACTGGAATGGGGGAATGGAGAAAAGAAGAGAAAAGAAAAAAGGAAAATATGTACATATAAAAGATAGTTAAGATAGTTATACTACTAATTTATCTTGTTCATTCAAAAGAAAGGATTGGACTAATATTATTTGGACAATTAAATGTAGATATTTTGTAGTCTGAGTAATTTTTTTAAAGATAACAATACACAATGTATTAATCACTGTTACATTTCTATATTCTTGTTTTGAAATATTTTTTCTCTTTAAAGTTGAAATAAATAAATAAATAAAAATGGTATAAAATCCACATTAAAAAAAGAAAATGGATTCAATATCAGTAACCACCGGGTGAAAAATACAAGTTAAAATTGCAAAGTGAACTCTCTCCTTCCCATTAGGATTGGACATTTTATTTTAGGAAAAATACACATGCACATCAAACAAGAAATAATTATTGCCCCCTCCCAGAACTCTTACTTTTTTGTATACATTCAAATTTTCCTTCCCAATTCAAATTAATATTTTATCACAACAGCCTCAAATTTGAAAGGCATTTATTTTGAGTAGTTTCATTGGTCTATGCTAAGTTCCACATACATTAAATATTCACAGATTGTGTATGTTAATCATAGAAAAACAACATATTTTGAAAGTTACTAATTGTTGATTAGTATAAAACATAATAAACTTTAAGTGAGAATTTAATTCAGATACTCATGACGTGAAGATGTAAATGTAATTTAAAAACTTTGCATAACATTCTGGATTAGGCCAATGAATCCATCAGAGAGAAAGTAGGAGAAATGAACAGCATACTAAAGGAGAAAATCTGACCTAAATATGTTAAACTTATGATTTAAGCACTAAATCAGCTGAAAGAAAGAAAATGTTGAACTCTTCAACATGCATTTTTGATGAGTTTGAAGTACAGCATATGTGAGGTGTATTCATTAAATTCACTGATGATCATCACCACATAGTACAGGCAAATATCAAAATATCATATTTTAAACCCACAACTTATGGAATTATTGTTCATATTTTTTGAAGTGCATATATACATGCATATAATATCCATTTATATTTATATTGTAGAAATTATCTACTAACCAATAGGGCTCAGTGAAGATTTTTGATTCCATATGTAACTTTGAATGATTCAAGCTGTAGCATGAGTATAAACCAAACAGCTGAAAAAATGGTAAGAAATTACACATACTCTTCACAGAGAGGTCAACACTGAGGGTGGAGTGAGGTGAAATTGATTAGAGTATAAAAGGATCAACCTACACATGTGGACGGAATAGTGGTTTCCAGCAGATGGAGGGTCAGAATAAAAAGAGGTCCTGACCTATGATGAGAAAGCTATCCAATACAATTTCTGAAGAAAATTGCATGCTGTATGGTTAGAAACACCACACTGTGAAAGTTAAAGTTTGATGGTAGATCTTATGTGCTATTACCACAAGAGGAAGAAAAACCAAGCAAAAAGGCGAACGCAAGTCAAGAAGGAGCTATCGGAGGTGATGGGTCACTTCTGGTATAGATTTTGCTGTCTGAAAGTCTCCTTAATACCAATGCTGTGATGATTACACACTTAAATGGGATCTTCATATCAAGGAGAAAGGAGGAGTACACATGTGCAGAGTAGATGATTTGCAATCTCTGAAGTGTCAAAATGCAACAATGATCTTTGGTAACACATGTCACAAAATGAGACGTTTTTCACTTAGTAGAAATGTGAAATCAAAGAAAATACACACAGTCCACAGGAAACAATTTTTACCAAAATAAAGATTTATTGCATTTCTTTTCTGTTTACAGGTCTAAATTGAGCTCCTCTCCCCAAACTGACAAAATTATACATAGTTTCCATTTTGAATGGTACTGATTTTGGAGATAGTAAAGTGTGTGTGCTTATTTCCAAGTACATCCAATTAGGCACACTAAAATGTTCATATATTTTAATGTTAGTGATGCCGCAGTAAAATAACTTAAAAGTTAACAATTATGCTCCTGAGCTCTTACATTTGTCCCATGACTACATTTTATTTTGCAATGCTGAATGCTGAAACCAAGACATTCACGTGTTGAGCAAGGGATCTACCACTGAGCAATATCTCAAATCTGCACACAAAATATTTACATTAAAATGAGATTTTTTAAAAAAATAATTATTGTAGATAACTGTCATAAATAATAGTGAATTTTAAAACAATTACTTAAAGAAAGTCACTGAATAAGGAAGTCAAAACCCTGAAGTTTAAAACAAAATTGAATTAAATATACATATTTAAAATATTTTTTGAATTGCTGTGAATTATTGTTGATTATAAAAATATCAATAGCTATCATTTTGCACCTACTTCCATGGTAAAACTGGCTCAAAATTGTGGTTTCGGTATTGTGACATGTGAGTGCATGCATTACTAAAAGAGTAGGCTCATTCAAAATTCTGATGAGGTAAGATTAATGTTACTCCTTCCACAAGGGCCTGCATACATGCTGTTCACGAGTCATGAGACTGAAGGGCCTAGCAGTAGGGAAACAAATATTGGTTAAGGGAGAAACTCTACCCAGCCACCAAGCACCCCTGGCATAAAGAGAAAACCAAACATAAATGACTGAAGACAGGGCATAGAAGGATACAAAGGTATAGACCAGCATGAGGATGCTTTGAGAAGCCCTGGTGTTCAAGAAAGATCTTGATGAAATTTTGCGTCTGTGAATATGCTAAGTTCACTGCTTGTGCCTGTACAGAATGAAAACCATGGAGCCACTGCTCCAGATCAGGTGCCTGTCAGGTGCCGGAAAATAAAATCTGTGGACCTAAACCCGCATCCACTGAAATAAAAGAGCATAGGATGACAGAAAAGTGAGAAATTTCACAGGCTTCCAATGACAACTGGAAAAGGAAGAGGATTAGAAATTTCAGATCCATAGATGACATTCTTCTATTGTGCCAGATTCATATCAGCATTCCCAAATGTAGCATTCTGTATAGAAACATAAGTTGTGGAGAAAAGATTTCATAAAAAGTGAATTCAAAATTATGCACATTTATATTCCTTAAGTTTTATTTCAACTATATATTTTATATTTTTAAGTCTTATTGGTTCCTTTTCATCATATAGCATTTCAAACATATGGATCATTGTAATTCATGGCTTACCAAGTATAAGAGAATTAGGCCTCACAACACAATGGGTAAGGACTTAATCATGTCTGCCTTTAAGAAAAGCATGTTTAGTAAAGAGAAGGTATATGACTCACGTAAATGTCAACAAGATATTTAGACCTGTGAGACAGGGCTTTGTTGTGATATTTTGCATATTTCTGTTCTATATTATCACAGAGTTAGAGATATGGTGATGTTGGAAATCATGAATATAACTTGTCATATGGGAAATGTTCCTATAGAAATGTTTGAATGTGATAATCCCAATTCTGTGTGAATGTTTTATTTTTACCACAGAATCACTCCCAAGGGAATATTCAAAAAATTGTTAAAATGGATGATGGATTAAGTAGTTTCATGATGAATTTGGGTTTAATAAATATAGATCAATATAATGATACTAAACAGAACTTCCAATATCATTTAACATAGAAAGTATATATAATATTGACGCTATTACCTAAAGTAATACTGCATATATGAATTTTAAGTTGTAAAAACTGAATTAACCTTCATTAGATAGCTTACTATTTTTCCTTCATTTAGAAAATAAAAGTAATGTCATTTGAGAATGATGCTAAATTACATCACATATGACAAATGGAATTTTGAGTCTTCATAAGAAATGCACGGTGATGTTCTATGATGACACGTAATCACAAAACAACATTACAATTTTGAAACAAGACAAATATAAAAAGATATGATTGAATCAGAAACAACTTGGGCTGGGGATATAGCTCAGTGGCACAAATGACTGCCTGGCAAGCATGGGGTCCTGAGTTTGATTCCCTGTACCAAAAGAAAAAAAAAAGAAACAACTTGGTCTCCTTAAATTCTCTGCAGTTTAAATCACTCAACTATTAAGTTAACTTCTTATGAAAATCTCCTCTTTGAAAGACAAAAGAAAAATTGTCCAACATGGTCAATAGATATATAAACATTTTCAGAGATATCTAGAAACTATCTCCATTCATGGACTCAACCACAGGGAAAGAAAAATCATTACAAAATAGAAATTGCCATCTGAACATGTTGCTCATGTAGGAAAATGCTCCTTCAACTTTCTCCAGCACACTCATTATCACAAAAAAGAAATTTTACTGAAGCAAGAATGCAATTCACTCTGTGATTCTACATAGCAGTGAGAACATCAGACTGCTTTTCTGATCTACAAAGATTATGGATCTTCTAACTGAGGTGACATTACTGCTAAGAGCAGCTGTCACAACCATCTTTTGTGGTGGTTGTGTGAGAGCACATGGGAAGTGATTGCAAGCTGGTGAGGGGTCTCAGAGCTCTGGTCTCTTTCCACAGCTCAGCCTGGTCCTCAGGAATCATCCCTCCTCCCTGTGTGTCTGTCATCCCAGATGAATCACTTTTCCAGACATAAGAACTCACACAGACACAGACCCTGAATCAGCTCGTTCGTTCACAGCCCCTGTTTCACAGACTAGAGCACAAAACACTCACCCAAAACCCACCTGCTTCTCAACCAGCAAGCTGAGGTGACAGTAATGAAACCTACTTTTATGGGAGGGAGTTAGGCAGTCTCCAAAATATGGGTCACTGTTGTGTGATCTCAACTCCCCCTGAAATGCAATTACCAGTTCACCTGTAATTTTCATGACAGTACATGTTCAGGCAGTCGAGATGACTGTAAGAAGCAACTAAAGAAGCAAATAAGTTCTTTCCCAATCCCAATTCCCAGAAACAATTAGAGGTTTCCGTGGGCGTCTCCACACAGAGAGAGTTTAAGTGCTTGGAGAGTCCTTTCCTAACAGCTAGAGGAGCGCGGTCCCATAGGGTACAAGGAAAAAACTTTGGTCTGAAAGATGAAGAAAACTCAGTGGAGCCTATGTCTTTTCCCCAATTATAATTGACACATAAATATACACACATTTCAGAGTGTGGCGGCACACACCTGTAATCCCAGCACTTGGGAGGCTGAGGCAGAAGGATTGTTGTGAGTTTGAGACCAGCCTGGGCTACAAAGTGAGTTCAAAGCCAGCCTGAACTGCATAGACTTTGTCTCAAAAAGACTATATATATATATATGGGATTTGGTGGTCACTCAGTGGTCCCCAGGAGAAAATCGTGAGAGGATTTAGAAAATAAAGACAAAAGACAGTAGCCAGGTCAGGTGGAGTTACCTCTTACCTGATAAGAAGAGGACTGACTTCAACAGTAGGGGCATTTATTTTATACTCTTGCAAAGTTAGTATCATGGGGGAGTAATGTTGCCTAGTGATTAACAACTGTAATTGTCCAGGCAGGATGTCTTGTTTAATACTGAGGTAGCTTCACTACCTGAGGCACTCTCTCTCTGTCCTGCCCTCACACATATGACCAATATCCAGCTCCAGCGGCTCCCAACATACATATATATATATATACACACACATATATACGGATATATGTATATGTATATAGTTTATAGTGCTGCATTTTGCCTTGTATGATTAATATTCTTTTTCTTTCTAGAATTCAGTATTAATTTCCTAAGTCTCCCACAATAACTGTACTTTGGTGCCATTTTTTTTTTGCTTCAATATGGTCAGCAGTTTCTTCAGATACTGAGAACCATAAGAGGAAGTATCTGGAAGAAGGGCAGCAGCCTTCATGCATGAGAGCATAAGGAGGAGCATGGTGGCTCATGCACAATATTGCACATGAGAGGTGGAAACAAAATGGGTCTCCAGAAGTCACTGGAATCACACCAACCTTGGCTACCACTTGTTTACTGCATTCAAATGGCAACATATAAAGCTTTTCCATGAGAGAGCAGGCATCTTTTCTGAGTTTAGCAAAAGACTCAAGACTGGCTACAGAATTAAATAGTCACTACAATTACTACAATTCACTTGCCCTATAGTTGATCTGTGAGTAAGCCTACTACACCATTAATTGTGTAATTACACAATATGTACATCAAGTTACATTTATTATCACTATAATTCAGCACTTATTATAAAAGCAGAATCTTGGTCTTCATCACAACTCTGTTCAGGAAGAGATTCTTGTGATTGCTGTTAAGATTTCTTTCACAGGACAAGAACAGAAATTGCACACATGATAAAAAATGGATTCAAAATTACTAAACACCAGGTGAAAAATGCAAGTTAAAATTGCAAAAGGATAGCCCTCCTTCCCAGTAGAATTGGATATTTCATTTTAGGAAAAACACAATACACATCAAACAAGAAATAATTACTGTCCCCCACAGAATTCTTGCTTTGTTTTTTTGTATAAATTGAAATTTATTTTTCTCCCCCTTTAAGTTAATATATTATCATAATAGATTCAAATCTGAAAGTCATTGATTTTTGAGTAGAGTTTCATGAATCTATACTGAGTTCCAAATGCATTAAATATCCACAGATTGTGTATGTTAATCATAGCCAATAATGAACTTTAAATTTACTAATTGTTATTTCTTATAAAATGTAATGAATTTTGAATCACTATTCAAGTCAGATGCTCATGATGAGAACATGTAAGCATAATATAAGAATTTTACATAACATTTTGTATTAGACCAATGAATCTATCAGAAACAAATAAAAATAAAAGCATATTGAACAGAAAAAGTGACTTAAATATATTGCAATTTATGATGTTTACATCAATTGAATTGTGTGAAATATTGCAAAGCACTCTTACTAGTGAACAGAGCAGTGCAACACATTGCACGTAGTAAAATTATGTAAAAAGAGTAAAAACAGAAAATACAAAATAAAATTTGATGAGAACATAAACACTGTACCTGGCTTCATTTTACATTAGTATTAACTAAGGAGATGTAGCACTACCTGCTTTATTTATGTCTGTCTTCCATAGCACTGGCTCATAAAAGTGCTTAAGACTAAGGGACATATGAGAGCATTCATGACTGAATATGTGAAAATAACAAACATCACACACATGTGAGCAGCTGAGAAATCTGCACACTTCTTCCAGATGAGGCTGCATACACTTCATTCATGACTCGTAAGCATAAATGGGCAAGCAGGGAAAACACAAGCAATGACTTAGGCAGAAGTGTTGGCCAGCACCACAAGCTTCATAAATCAAAGCAAAACAAACATGCGAAGTGCAAGACGAGCTAAGGAAGTATACAAAGGCTATCATACGATGAGGATGCTTTGAGAAACTCTGGTCTCAGGGAAGGTCCTGATGAGATGTCTGGGTTTAGATGTGGTGGACCAGATGCTTGTGCTGCAAATAATGCAAACCTTGGAGACTCGGGCCAGATCATGTTCCCCAAATGCAAAATGTCATGGAAAATATGAGCACTGTAGAATCTGTACCTCTGTGTTTTTCAACAGTATTCAAAATCTATAGATTTTGTAGTGTTTTTGTGTTTTTTTCCTTTCATGAGTCATAAGCATATGCAGGATATAGCAAAGGATGTTAGAAAGGCCAAAGTACCTTAGGAATTTTACTTTCAGCTCTGCCCAGATGGAGTCTCTGGGACTAATGATTATGTCCTGGAAGACACACAGGAGGAAATTGTTGCCCATGGTCATGCTTCTGCCCACCTGTGAGGATAGGCAAAAAAGTATCCATAACACCTGAAATTTTTTTTTATTCCAAATCCTTCCACGTGCTTGCTTCGGCAGCACATATACCAAATCCTTCCACGGTCCCAGATTCCTCTAGAGTGACTGCCCAAGGAGATGGCCAGTCTGGTACCTGAGAAACAAATCTGTTGACCTTTGAACTACTGAAGTAAGGAAGATAGAATAACAGAATTGTGAAATGCCCTGGGATTCCAATGAGGATCTAGTTTTTAAAAAAGATTATACCAAATTTCACCTTCATGGAAGTCGTTTCCTTTCTGTCTGGGATTTAACATAAACATTTAATATACAATATTGTGTTTGGAAACTTAAATTGTGAGTTACAGCTTCTGACTCAATACAGCAGGATTAGTTAGAACCTAATAATGATTTCCTTTTATGCAGATAACTTAGCATAAAGGAGATCATATAGTTCATTTAAACGTCATCAAAGACAAGATTTGGACTTGCCAACCAGGCTGGAATTACATGCTTATCTCTATGAATGCTATCAGAGATATGATTGGAGCTTTAATATGACAGGATATTAAAATTGGCATGGTCTTCATTGTGCAGGTAGTCATTGGATCCGTGGGGAATTTCTCTCTCTTCAGTCAGGACATATTTGTGTACTACAGTGGCTACAAGACAAGATGCACAGACTTGATTCTCAGGCACCAAACTGTGGCCAACTTCTTGGTCATTCTCTCTAAAGGAATCTAGAGACCTTTGGCTGCTTCCTTCTCAGCACAGACTTCTAGAAAATGCAGGGGATCTCAGAGAACAACCACTGCAGAGAAAAACAGGCTTCTCAGACACATGGAGAGTGGAGAGAACTGTGTTAGAACTCGGATTAGCTTGGGAACCCTTCCTAAAGACCTTGGACCACACACAGGAAGCACAGACAGCAGGGGCAACCAGGGAAACCCTGTGCAGCAAACCTCAGACACTTCCTGGAATCAGACATCTAAGACTCTCAAAAGAATACTCAGCAGCATTTGTAATGCATGCAAGCTTGAGTAACCATATTTTAGTAATTTCAAGTGTCTTTTCTTGTTCATTCAAAGGCAACATGGCACCCACCCAGCAGTGTTTTGTGGACAGCTCTGCTTTAGCTCAAACACAGAGATAAACTTCCTTAGGAGATAGTGATGCCCGAATGGAATTCTATGAGCACTAAAGATGAGAAGGGTATGGTGGGCTTCTAGAGGACAATCTCTGAGGAGCAGAGAGAGCAGAGATGTGCAGAAAGTCTTATTGTTCAAGTCTGAATGAGGAGACATTAAATAATAAAATAAGACATCAATTTATGTCCCCTGAATTTTTACAGTCCTTGGAGGTGGTGTCCGTCCATAGCTCAACGCTGAAAAGCAGGTGGTGCACACGTTTTCCTGCTGTGATAAGGTGACTCTGGCTCTGCGTTCCTTGCACAGCAGATGCAGCTGACTCAGGATACACTGTGACCACAGCTCAGGAGCAAGAAGGGGCAGATGGTTGGGAAGCATCCCTTTATGAAGGCTCCTAGCGTGTGCAGTGAGGAGTTGTGCTTCCAGAAAAAGTCAGATACATGTGCATGATGGCAGAGGGGATGTAGAAACACACAAAAACACTCACAAGGACAAGGACACTGTGAGTGTCTGGTCTCAGGAGAGGATCAGGAGGAGCTATTAGTCCTATGGATGTGTTGGACCCTGTGTTTGTGCCTGTGCAAGATGCAAAGTATGGAGCTACTAACAAAGAGCATGAACCCCATACACAGAATATCACTGATGGTGATCAATGCTATATTTAAAGAATATAACCCTGTAATGGAATGTAGATAAGAGCAGTACACAAAGTCTATTTTATTTGTGATGTTTCTGCTTTTCAATTTTCTAGTTATACTCACAGCAAAACTGAAGCTCAGCAACAACTGCAGCACCCAGCACATGGAGGTGGAATTTCTCATGTACTTGGTGACATTCCCTTTAAAGTCTGCCCACGTCCAGTCTCTGGGGCTGATGGTCATTGTCTGGAAGATACTCATGAGGCTGCCAAAGGATACATCTCTGCTCAACACATAAACATAGAAAATATATTTGCATCCAAATCACTGAGGAAATGCTCTAACCCAAATCCTGCTATGGTCTCTGGGATTCCTTTACAGAGAATGACCAAGAAGTTGGCCACAGTTTGGTGCCTGAGAATCTAGTCTGTGGACCTTGTCTTACATCCACTGAAGTACAGGAATATGTCCTGACTGAAGACTGTTGGGTTCCATGCAGCTCTCACTCATCCAGGGAGAAAATTGTGAAGACATTTAGAAAATAAAGGCAACCAAAGAAAGCTCAGGTCATGTAGAGCCCTCTCTCCTGAAAAGAGAAGAACTAGACAACCATAGTAGAGGCATTTATTTGACAACTTGACGAAGTTAGTATCATGAGACACAGGGTTACCTACTGACTAATGACTGGAATAAGGCAAGATGTTTTTCTCAGGACTGACATATTTCTAGATTCAGCCACTTCCTACATCTCCTTCTCTTCTGTTTTGTAGTGTAGGTGATGGGCGTTCAGCTGAACTTGGAGAAGCTCTGTTGGGAGGACTCTGTAGAAGACCCTCTCATTCTTAAACCCTTTCCATTTTGAGTAAACATACTCATATAGGCTAAAGATTTTCAGTCCAAATACAGCAAATTGACCTTATAGAGTCCAATAATCCATAACAGTAGTGAGTTACCAGTATAGCTGGCAATTATCAGAAGTTGTTAGTGATTTGAAGCTTTCACAGCTAACATACTACTATGGCATTATTTTCTACATCTTGTGGTTATAGTTTTCTGCTGGATGTTTAAGACGAAGATAAGTGAGACCTGTATTAGTCAATTTTTTGCTATGTATCAAGGTCAGTTAAGTCTCCTCAGGAATTACCTTGGAACTGAGTACAGCACCTCTTAGTTCTACTGTAAGTGTCAGCCATCTGGATGAGTTAGGGCCATAGCTGGACCAAGTTGCTTTCTGAGAAAGCTTGGAAAAGTTTTTTCTCTACTGGTGGCTCTCCTTAGGGACACTATATGTCATTGAGTCTGTCCTCTGTGGCCTCATAATCTCCTTGATTAGAAAATCAGGGACTCAACCAAGATGTGGGATATTATCCTGGGTCTTCATTGACTTAGAGGGCTAAGGACAAATTACTGGCTATCTTCTTAGCCCATTTGTCTCTCTAATTTTTTAGTCTCCAACCTCAGTTGTTAAACATCAGAAAGAGAAGACTAACGACATTACACTGTAATGGATACAGTAAGCTTAATATTACTATCTTATCTGAATATCAAACACCTTAAAACATAAAATGGAACTGTTATTATCTAACAACCATGGGTATTCTAATATTTAAATCCTTGTAGAATGTTAACAGATAACAGTTACATATTTTGAAACATTAGAAATCAAAACTGTACATAACATTGCAATATGACAATCATGATATTTTGTAACAAATTTTCATTTTGACATATCATAACCCTTTTAATCAATCATCTATATCTAATACATAAGAAGTTTTTACCTAATTTGTTGTCTATTAATGGGATGTACATCATGTCTATTAATGGCATGTACATCATAAGTTTTTTTGTTAAAGACAGAGGTCTGAATCTGAAATAAAGCCTTATCACTATACGCAATCCTTGTTTTACATTTTGAAAGACCTATACATTTGGAATCATGAATACATTTAATACAACATGAGATTAACAATACTGAATTGTCATACTCACATGAAAATCTTTTGTTCCTACTTTAGTTTGGTACCAAGCGCATCTTTTATGAGAAAATCTTATTGCATTTTTTCTAGAAAACCTTATCTTTGACCATGACCAAATTATTGGGAGTGTGTCCCAAGAAACTATGGAGATCACTGGGGCCTCCTTATTAATGAACAAATGTTGGTCACTCCTCTATTCACCAATTGGGAGTTCTGTCCAATAATATCTCAGCATCCTAAGGGTTATTTATTATCTTAAATTTTTAATAATCTGTGAGTAAACCAATTTTAATTTCACTAGGCCAGCTGGAAACCTAGATGGAAGCATGCTTTTAAGTTTATAACCCAAATTGTATTCTGAACAAATGATCAAGAAATACAAAAGAAAAAGAGGAAAAGAAAATATTGTTGTGTTCAAATAAAAATGGAAGAGAAAAATTTTTGTGCTCAAATAAAAATGTTCAGTATGGAGCTGTTCATGGATATGACAGAAAAAATAACAAGTACACATATTAACAGTTTGAACCAATAAACAAATACATTACAAGATGAGAGTACACTCAAATATGTTTTTGACCAAATTGAATTATAGTAACCCTATAACAATTTTAGAAATTTATAATTGTAAATAGACTAGCCAGACAATCTTGTTTGTCAATTAACAGAGATCTCTTAGAAGAAAAATTTGGAAGGAATACAATCTTTCATGCATAATGAGTATATATTTTTATAATTTATTTTATCTTAAGAATACTGGAAAGTTTTAGCTCAGTTATCTCTCTGTACTCCTATCATCTACTCAGACCTTTCATTTCCATTTTGGATGCCATCTCCTGGGTATTCTGGGTCAATTCCTTCAATAGGCCCCAGGTCAGATCTAGCCTCATCCTTCTCAACTTCTCCTCCAGATCTGGATTCATGATACAGCCAGACAGCATGTTCTAGCAAAACACAAGCATATCCTTGGCCCCAAATTAGTGATGGACCAGATCCCTCATATTGTCCAGTATGGAGCTCTCTCGAAAGGACCCTTTCTAGCCTTTTTTTTTTTTT
>NW_004955603.1:460166-462672 GCF_000276665.1 Chinchilla lanigera
CACGCCTGCTTGGGGCGCTGGGGTCCCGTCCTCCACGATGCCTGAAATATACATTTTTTGAGACAAGGAGCAAAGTTTTCATTTATAGGAGTTGTGTTATTTTAAGCAATTTTTTCTTAAATATCTCGTTTAATGTAAATCTTAGGAAATGTGATTTTTTTAACTAAAGGCAAAATATTTTTATCTTAAGGATGGAGAGAAACAGTAAGAGAAAAAATAGTCTTTTAAATTAATCACTTTGAGGGAAAAATGTAAAGGGTCTTTTTTAGTGCCAATTGTAATGGAGAAAGACAAAACTGCTCTAATTCATGTGAGGCTTTATTCCCTGCAAGGCTCTATTCCCTAGAAAGCTCTATTCTCTGTGAGCAGCAATGACCTTTCGCATCCTTCCAGGTCAGTAATTTAGCACCTATGATCCTGCGGACCCGCAGCTGCCACACCCGGAGACCATCCACACTTTTGTCTATAAACCCTTTAAAATGTTCCTTTAAATAATTAATTCCTATTTTCCTACCCAATATACATCAGAAAGCCCAAAATCCTCGGATCTCTTTTTTAAATTTGTAATGTTTTAAATTTTTGCCAAAGGAAGAATGACCACCTGAGTCATATGAGAGTCTGGGGTGATTTGAACATTGTTTTAAGTAAATTGAACCATAAGCTTGATTTCCCTTTTGTATTTGGGCTCCTGCCTCTGCCTGCAGCTTCGAGTCCATGGCCTCAGGTCTGAGCGAGCAGCTGACCTGCCTTACCTTTGGAAATGGGCTCCATCACCTGCACGCCCCCTCCCGGGCGTTGTGGTCACTGCCTCTGCAGCCATGCTTACTAAAATTCTTTTCCTGGGTTTTCCCTCCTCTGAGACAGGCCGCTGTCACTCTGCCGGCTCTTAGCAGAGCATGAATTGCTGCTGTAGTGGGTGTAGCCTGCCAGGTGAGCCACAGGGCTGAGGCACCCATGAAGATTTATGGGATTCAGCTCACTGGGGGTGGGGAAGAGGGATGCACGCAGCCACTGTCTCAGCTGCTTGACCCCAGACACTGGGTGTGGCTGGCCACCACTCTTGCTCTGGCCATGGGATGTCCCACTGCTGCAGGGATTCTGAAGGCAGACTCTGTTTGCACCATGTAACCTTTCAGTGCCAAAAATTCACATGCTGATAACCTTGGTGGTGAGAGCTAGGGCAAGCCACAGTCATGTCCCGCCTATTTGGCCCCAGGTGACAAGTCCTGTGGTTGATGGAGCACACCTGCAGCCATGGTTGGGCAGAATGCAAGGGCTCGTGGGCAGCCAGGAAATTCCAGCTGAGTCTACCTAGGACCAGAGCATGGGCCCTGCCTGTATACAACCTGCACCCATCCCCCCAGAGGCATCATGCTGCCCCGACCCACCCATGCACAATTTGAAAGAACTATCTTTTTTATCTGATTGAGCAAAGCCACATGGTTTAAGCTCTGTCGGTGGTACCTTTGATCCACCCTACTTTTCATACTCAGGACTTGATTTTGAAGTAGTACTCTGAGCCAAATCCTTTGTGGTTGCAAAACCCCTTCTAACCAAAATCCAGAAAAGAAAAGTAAATCCAGGAATCAAACAAGCACGAAACACTTCTATGTACATATCACTCTGTGGTTCTTGAGACTCTGTGTGTCTTATGCCTGCATCTTTTATCCTAAGGTCAGTAGACCTCCGTGCCCCAATTTTTGCATCTGATCATTGTCAATGCTGATTTGCTCCTGTACTGAATATTGACCTACCAATGCGCTTCTCCCTCCTGCTGCACACCGACTGAGAGGGGCTGAGGCTCACTCATTTTTCTCAGTAGGTCAGTCCCTGCTTTGCCAACTGGACACGGAAGTCTCACCGGGGATAGCCGTCGTCCTTGGCTAACAGTGAAGTGAACCTGTGGCATGAAGAATGCTGCATTGGCTGTTTGAACTCAGGCCTGTAAAACACCCATGGAAACACATGGCATTCATTGCTAAGAGTAACTCAGAAGTCTAAACCACAGAATTAGGGAGACTTTCTCTGATCCAAGTAAACACTAAACTTTGAAACAGCGGCGATTTCAGAGCAGGATTTCCAAAAAACTGATGTTTTTGGTTTTTACTCCTGAGCCACATCCCTAGCAGTACTGTCCCTGCTAATATGGAAAAAAAACTATAAATTCTGTAAAACTGTGTGATCTTAAAGTCAACCATTAATTATCTCTTCGATTTTTTCTCTTTTGGAAATATATAGTGTTTGGGGTATGGGCATGTTGAGAGAGCTTTTAACAGAATGAACAAGTAAGGACCAGCCACATATTAATTGAATCACAGTCTACAATTTCATAAGGTCTACAACGTATCATCGTCAACATAAAGTCTTAAGACATATGCTTATAACTGATAGTGATATTTCATCTGAGGAAAAGGGCAGATAATGACCAGAGTATAGAAATTACTGTGTGCTGTGCATCTGATCAGGAAAATTGTGCATGGCAACTCACATCACAAGTTTGTAATTT
>NW_004955603.1:463612-464756 GCF_000276665.1 Chinchilla lanigera
AGAGACCATACTCATAAGTAAAATAAATCAGATCTGCATGTGTGAACAATGTATTTTCTCCTATTTTCAGTGTAAGAAACTGAAAGAGTGAATAAAATTAACAGCTACAATAAACATTGTGAAACAAAAGGAAACTGCTCAAAAGTAAAGAGCAAGTGGGATGAGGGAAAAGAGAAAAGAAAGAAGGGCAAAATTATGTATATGTGTATATACAGGATAGCTAACGTAGTTGTACTACTGACTTCTATCACTTTATTGAAAGGAACGTTAATGATTAATTATTTGATCAATCTTACATGTCTATATTTGCTTTCCTAAGTAACCACTTTGAAGATATCAATATGTAATACAAGAACCATTGTTAATTTCCTACCACTTTGTCTGAATTTCAGTATTGTTTGTATTATGCTTGTGTTATTTTGTGAATGTAGGTGTGATTGTTAATATGTTTTTGTTCCTTTATTTTAAAAATAAAACAGGAAATATGAAGGCAAATGAAACACTTACATCCTATAAAATTATTTCCTAGCTGCCCCATAAAAAGATGTTCCTGCCTTTGCTTCTTTGGACATGGTAGATTTTGCTCCTATGAATAAGTTAACACGAGATCATAGGCACTTTCAGATTTGTATGGCATTGATTTTAATGATGGTGCTATCAGTTTTATCACAAAACACATCAAGTTAACACAAAATTTGCATATTTTATGTGGTACTCATACTAGAATAAAATAGCTCAGAATTAATACATATAAATGTGTCAAAATTAAAACAATTTTTTAAAATAATTACTTGAATAGATGCCATAATATAGAAGTAAAGACATGAAAGAAATATCTGGATCTGACATACTACAATATACTACCAAGAATTCTGGAGGAGCAAAGAAAAGAGAAAATTAAAAATACAATGGATGTAAAATGTTAATATCAATTATTTATATGTTGGTCATATTGAACAAAAATAATGTATTTTTAAAATATATTTCATGCAGTGAAAATATGCACATAAAACTAAAGAAACAAAAACTGAAAATTAATCATTCAGTAACATAAAAATAAGTATTTCAAAATAAGCATTTGAACTGAATTGATTTTATGTTTCTATTAATAACTGTGCAATATGGAGACAGAAGCTTTAGGTTC
>NW_004955603.1:465471-486497 GCF_000276665.1 Chinchilla lanigera
AGACACACCTCTAGCCACCATGTGAACATAGAAAGTCAGTTTGCATCCAGCATCGTTGAGGAAGTGTTTCAACCCAAAATCTGACATGACCTCCAGGATTCCTCTGCAAAGAATGAGCAAGAGGTTGGCCACTGTCAGGTGCCTGAGGATCACATCTGTGAACCTTAATCTGCATCTGCTGAAGTAAAGGAAGGCATAATGGTGTATCAGGGTGCAGTTCCCCAGGCATCCAATGACAAGCAGGGAAAGGAAGATTACTCCAAAAATCAAATTCATGGCGGTCATTGTATCATTGTCCAGGAATAAACAAAAATATGAAAAATATAGTATTCAGCATGGAAAGCTAAGTTGGGGATATTTCATAGAAAAGTAACTTAAAATTCTTTACTTCACATTGAAAGACTTATGCATTTCTAACTAAGACATGTAATTGTTTTTTTAAGAGTTTTCCCAAAGGTTAGGTGTTTGTTTATACAGCATTTGCAGTTTGTGGCTCACTGTGATTAAATGCTTATCCGTTTTCATTTCACACTCACAACATGATGCATTCAGAGCTAACAATATTTTACTTTTGAACACAAATCAATTTTTCAACAAAAAATTTACATTTCTTCTAAGCACGAATAATAATGACTTAGCTTCACTGCCAAAAATTATTTACCATATATTATGTAGTTGCACTCTGACACACATTAGCATTCATTTATAGACATGATGACAGAGACAGAGATAGAGATAGAGATAGAGAGATGATAGAGATAGAGATAGAGATGATAGAGATAGAGATAGAGATAGAGAGGATAGAGGTAGGTAGAGATATGGTCATATTTGAAGTCTGCTGAATGATTAAATTACATTATGATAAATTCTAATTCATGTGAAAATGTTTTTTCTATGCACCTGTATTACCTTTGAATCAGGATTCACATTTTAATAAAATGGTGATATTTTCAGTAATTTCTGCTAACCAAACTGAATTTATTGACTTTGAAAGCACCCTGAATTTGGCTCTGACACAATTACATACACTGTTTGTAATTTTTTGGTCACTAGCATGGTATCATAGTAATATTGAGCTTTACTCTAAACTACTCTTAAATAAGTTTAAAAGTTAGAGTAAAAAATGATACACTATTTCCTGGTAGTGTGTAAAATAGTCTTCTTTAGATATGATGAATTTGCATTTTTTATTTTAGAAAAAAAAAGAGAAGGTAATAAGTACATTTGTAATCATCCTAGAATAAAAAAGAAAAATAGAAATTGAAATTCGGAGAAACTAACCTGGTAAATTCTTATGCCATACACAGAGAAGAGCTTGAACACAAATTTAGAAGTTTCACAACCTGATAAAAATGTCATAAGTTACAGGTGAATCTGAAAAATGCTTCTGTCTGAATCCCTCAAGTTTAAAGTTAACTTTCCTTGGGAGTCAGCTTCCCCAACTTTTGGATGGATAACTGTCCCACATTGATCACAAGATGATAAATGTATGTCTTGGCAGAGATTTAATAGCTTCCAGTAAACTTTTGAAACCCAAGTGAGAAAAAAATCCTTATACTATGTCATTCAAAGCTTTCTCACTTTTTTTTACAGAAATATGGCTGATTCAGAGAACTTCATTGCACTCATTATCACAAACACAGAACTTTTACGGAAGCACTAATACAACTATATAATTTTCTCTGTGATCTCTGTAGAACAGGTTGAATAGCAGAAGGGTTACTGAATCAAAGTCACAAGGCTACTAGATATCAAACTTCACTGATGCTTGGAACAAACTCCCACAATCATTTTCCCTCCCTCCTGTGTGCCTAGCAGCCCAGATGAATCATTTCCCCATACCTGATGACTCACCCTGACTCGGACTCTGTGCAGGTTCTCCTCTTGCAGATCCTGCCTACTAGACTGGGATAGAAAGTCTTCCCCAGCACCATCCTGCATCCAGGGCACCAGGGGGATGCACCAACTATAACACCCAGGGCTGTGTGGCAAGGGGGCCTGCAGAACAAGAGATGCGGTGTCCTCAGTCCCCACAGAACTGCAATTATCAGCTCACCTGTAATTTCAATGATGGCAAAAGATCATGAAGTTGAGATGAATTTAAAGAACAAACAGTTGTTTTTTCAAAAACCTTGCATGCAGTTCTGATTTCCCAGAAATTATTAAAAGTTTCTATGGGCATCCCAGAAGAGAGAGAGCTTTAGTGTTTTGGAGAAACTTCTTTACCGTAATCCTCCAGGTAGACAGAGACTAAATGGTGCAGGAGGAGAATGCAATAAATCACAGAGAAGAAATCACAGTGAAATGTGCAAAATTTTGCAATTTTAACTGATTTATATATAAATAATATATAATATTTATATTTAAAATTATTTATATTACATATATAATATAATATTTAATTATATTTATATTAAATTTATTTAAATTATATTTATATTTATAATAATATATATAATATTTCACCTTCTAAGTTTTAATATATATAATATTTCACCTTCTAAGTTTTAATATATATAATATTTCACATCATTTGAACATACATATATAACATGGAATGCTTTGGAATATTTTAGTGATATAATTAATGGATACACCATCTCACAAAATTTTGGCAGTGAGAACACTCAACATGTCCATAGTTATTTCTAAGAATCCAAAGCATTAGTACTGACTATAATCATTAATTCTTTTCAGCAGAGCCCTTAAATTTATCTTTATGAGTTAACAACAAACATCTCCCCTTCTCACCCTGGACACCAAACACTGATCCCTAACATTCTACTTTTCTGAGTTGAACTTTGTATTTCTTGGAGGGCACTGAAGGATTGAGGCAGGTTCTCAGTATGAGTTTCCGGCTCATCCTGAACTCAATATGTAGCCCAGGTTGGCCTTGAACTCTCAGCGATCCTCCTGCCTCAGACTTTCGAGTGCTGGGATTACAAGGGTGCACCACCACACCCAGCCTCAATTGTATTATATTACAAATATACATGGAACTGCATTGTTTGTCTTTCTGCACCTGCCTTTTCACTTCACATCATGTGTTCTGGGTTCATCCACCATGTGTGGACACGTCTGCATTGAGGACTGAACAGCACTGCAGTGGGTGCACATACCGCATTTGCTTCATCCACCCATTGACTGAAGGCCACTTTGACTGACTGTGTTTCTCAATCACTGTGGGTAACACCGCAGGAATCATACAAGTGCAGGTATCATGTCAACACTGTGACTGACTTTCAGATAAGAGGTGTGATGTGAAAGTAGAATGAGTGTTCACATAAAATAAAGCTATTAGAGTCAAATCCATTGCCACTAGTCCTCTTCAAAATATGTCCCCCATGCTTCAAACAAA
Source organism: Chinchilla lanigera (assembly GCF_000276665.1). NCBI lineage: Eukaryota > Metazoa > Chordata > Mammalia > Rodentia > Chinchillidae > Chinchilla > Chinchilla lanigera. The sequence goes on from NW_004955603.1 coordinate 468,830, forward strand.
CCTATTCTGTCATTCTCGCGACTTAGTGAAGCTTTGGAAGTCCTCTTTTATGCGGGTCTCTAGTTGCACGGTTATGACCACCTTGATGTCCAGAACTGACTCCAAACATTTAGCTCTTCTGGTCATTTTGACTTTGGGAAAGAGCAAGAGGGTGCCTTGTATCAGATCCAGAGAATGAAGTGGATGATACAGGCTGTAATATATTTACAAACATAATACAGCAGTTGGCAGCAGCATTCAACTACTTTTTGATCACACCTTAAAGGAACTCATGAAAGAGAAATCCCAGAACTGGTTCTAAAAGTTGCAGGGATGGATAAATGGGTTTGAAGGGAGGGAGGAGATTTTCAGGGAACCTGTGACCATATCTTTTTTATTCTAATAAAATTTTAAGATGTAAACACTTACTCTACATTTCTATCACACCAAGTGTATCCTTATGATAGTGAATGTGAGGGAATATATGGTAGTTCTACTTTTAAATTCTTCAGGCTCTTCCATACTATTTTCCATGATGGTTATTACAATTAACATTTCCACCAATAGTGTGTAAGGTCCAACTTTCTGATGCATATTTTCAACAGCATGTTCTTTTTCTTTGCAGCCATTATCAAAGGAATGAGGTTATGTCCCATCATGGGTTTAATTTGCATTTTCCTGATGATTACTGAATTGAAATATTTCTCTCTCTCTTTTCCTTAGAACAATCTCTTCATATACCAGCTTGCCAATTTTTCTTTCTTTGAGAAATACCTGCATCTTTTGCAGACTTTCTTTTTTGTACCGGGAATCAAACTCAGGACCTTGCGCTTGCCAGGCAGGTGCTTATGCCACTGAGCTATATCCCTGGTCCTACAGACTTCTAATTTGGTATATTTATTTTCTTACACTGAATAACATGAGGAAATAAGGCACAAGTAAGATGGAAAAATTGTACAAGTGACATAAATAAAGTCTAAGAGCACTACTAGAATAATGAGAGCAGACACCAGCAGAAGACAAAAGTGCCTTTCAGGACACAGGAGATGAGATATTTAAGGTGCTGAACAAATGAAACTGCAAAAAGCAAGAACTGTATTAAGAAAAATTGTCTTTCCAAAAGGAGAGAGAAAAGAAAATTTTCTACATAAAAAGTTAAAGGACTCTGTGTTGAAGGATTCAAATATTAAATATCAATACGTAGATTTCTTTTACACACTGTTAGTTGTAAATAAATTGTGGTTTTTGCAGTAGAATCAAAATGTAAATTTCTAAACTAGGCAAAGTTATGTAAGATTATGTGTGGTCTCGTAGCACTTTTATAGTGATCCAGTTTATATCACGTAACTTTCATGTCTTTTGACACTGAGTCTACTTACATACATAATCTGTCTTATTGCTATATAATACCCACAAGGAAATATTAAGAGAAATATCAAAGAACTGGGTAGAATTAAAGAGAAAATCAATAAAATGGTCACTAGGATGACTTGTCTTGAGTAATCTAGGAGGGATTTAGAGTTTTCTGAATCAAACAGCAAATTAGACCAATTTGTTTTCTACAGGTATATTTCTAAAATTTATTTGCTGCATTTAGACAGAAAACCATAGAAATCATCAAGGAGATTCTGAGATACAATTGGTTTATTCTCAGCAAGGTAGTGTATATAGCATATCTGGAAATAAATAGAGACTTAACAGAATAGCTTGTAAATACATATTTATTCTAAGAAATAAACAGCAGTATTCTAGGGTGTTACAAATATTCCTCTTATTGATTAGGTCAGTAACTAAAAGATAGTGAGTTTTCAAACCTTTTAAACCGCAAAATATACTTTGTGTAATTCCATGTATATTTGTTAGATTTTAAAATACATAATACTTTACAGTGGTAGATGCAAATAGAATCAGGAGTACACTCGTGAGATTGAAATCACATAAATACTAACACAAGATAAGAATGACTGGTGTGTGCTGTAAAGACCACAAAATGTGTATGTTGTTATATACAAAAGAGGCACAAATATATAATTACATGAAATTATGACATGTCTTTCATTAAAGCATTATTTGATTTTAAAAAAAAAAATTTGCCCTGAAAAAAAACCCTCAACAAAAAACAACCCCTCAAGAAATGGCCTGGGTAACTTTCCCCCAATGCCGAAAAAAAAAAACCAAAGCCCAAAAATAAATAAAGAAAAGATTAATTGGCCTAAAAGTTAAGGAACCTTCAAGCCAAAAGTGGCTCCACACCAAGGCAGAGTAGCACATGGCAAAGGGCAACAGTTCATGGCAACAGAAGACAGCAAAGCAATAAGAGCAAAAGAGGGGGAAGCAACAAGATTCTTTCCTCCCTTATATTGTAAACAGATTACCACCACCCAGAGGGCTACCCCCATCCAGGGGGCATGTAGCAGTCACATAATCTCCAGGCCATCCTCTCGCACAGGCTCACGATGAGTACAAAGTAAGGACTCTGACCCCCTGCACAGTTGCTCATTTAACCTTCTAAACTTCTCATATGACACAGTGAACAACATCCTAGAGCAGGAAGGGTGAATCCTTTTCACCCCAGGATGTAGAGCTGCTGAGTTACTTAGTTAAGCTTCTAGACTCCTCAAGATGCCACAACCTATCAGCCATAGCAATAATCTAATAGGGTAGTGGATGAAATGATTCAGTTTCTAATATTAAGCCAGACTTTTATTCCTGAAACTCGCCAAATGTGTTGATAACTGTGAAGAAAATAAGATCTGGTTAATAGTGTCAATCTAACTGGCTTGAAAGTCACCAGGAGAGCAATAAAACACACCTGCAGGGGTGTCTGGGCAGGTCACTGGGAGACCTTGGGGTCAATATCAGGTTCAGGCACTTCTTTGCCTGTTTACTTCTCTCCACTTCTCCTCTGCCAGAATCTGAGAATCTTTGCTCTCTGGTGCCCTTTTACTATCGGTTCCTGTCATGGAACCAGCCCACCACTCTGAAAACTCTCAAATGTTGAGCCAACAGGAAACATTTCTACATTAATGTGTGTATGTAAAGTACTTCTTCCAGCAACAGAAATGCTGACTAATAAAAGTCTTCCCCCTCTCTGGTGGTGCAAGGTTGTGAAAATGCTTATGGAAGGCAAAAACACGTAGACCAACATTAGTCCAATAAAACTTACAATTTCTCCGTGATCTCTAAAATTTGGTCAAAATATTAAGAATTCTTTCACTACCTATTGTAGCCATACAGAGAAATGAAAATGTACACTTTTACTTAGTACATTTGGAGGCCACACAGGACTCTATTATAAAGTAATAATAACAAAGATAATGTGTAACTGGCATTAAAATATACACATCCATCAACAGATCAGAATAGAGGTCTCAGGAATAAGCTTCCTTATAGCCAGTAATTTTAAACAAATTTGCCAAGAATATGAATTCAAACTAGGACTCTTCATCAATAAATTAAGGAATAAGCTTCCTTATAGCCAATAATTTTAAACAAATTTGCCAAGAATATGAATTCAAACTAGGACTCTTCATCAACCCGGACAACCGAATGTCTACTCATGGAAGAAGGAGATTAAACAACTGTCACATGCCCTATACAAAATTACTCAGAATGGATTAAAGACTTGCATGCAAAGACCACAACTGTATATGTACTAGAAGAAAACATAGAGGAAATATTGCATGGCATTCATCCTTGCAAGAATTTTTGGAGAAGAATGTCACTGTACACACAGCAAAAGTAATGGTAAGCAATGGGGATCTATCAACCTAGGAATTACAGCCACTGTAATGCAGAAGAAACAATAAACAGAGCAAAGGAGGAACCAGCAGGAAAGGAGAAAATCCTTGCAAGATAGTTATGTGATGACTACCTAGAATATGTAAGAAATTAAATCATTTGAGCAGTTAGAGAACAATAATCATAGTAGTAGTAGTAATAGCAATAATATCAACAATAATAATGGGATTTTGAAATGAACAAAGTTCTAAGATACTTCTTCCATGTAAATTATGAAAACAGCCGATAGTTATGCAAAACATACTCTGCTAATCATGGAGATACAAATTGAAAACCACACTGAAATATATCTTCATCTCAATTTGGAGGTTAGTGTCAGAAAAACACAAAAGAATGAGTGAACAATACTGTGCCCTGTAACTCAATATTCCTAGAAGAATGAATAATTGCATGTTGTAACAATGAAGAAATGTTAAAAGTCTGAGATTTTTATATGTTTAGTATCTTGAGATTATCATTACACTGTGCATGAATATCAGATAACCCTGTATCTCATTGAGATATATAATTAAATTCAAAAAAATATGAAGATGCACACTATCATCACTCCTATTGAATATGGTTCTGGAAATATTAGGTAGAGCAATTAAACAAGAGAAAGAAATAAAGGAATTAAAGATAAGAAACAAAGAATTTAAACTGTCATTTGCAGATCATAAGATACTATACATAGAAGACCACAAAAACTCCACCAAAAGACTCGTACATTTAATAACCAAATTCAGTAATGTAGTTAGATACAAAATCTCCACTCAAAAACCAATAGTGTTCCGGCACACAAGTAACAAACTCACAGGGAAAGAAGTTAGGAAAATCACGACTTTTACAGTAGCATTGAAAAACTGAAATACTTAGGAATCAATCTAAGAAACGATGTAAAATATCTACACATTGTATATCACAGTATTTTGAAAAAGGAGATTGAAGAGGATATCAGAAAAATCAAAAGATACATCCTGTTCACGGCTAGGAAGAACCAACATTGTGAAAATGGCCCTATGCCCAAAACTGTTATACAGATTTAATGCAATCTCAATCAAAATATCATTAGCATGTCTCACAGAACAACAGGAAACATTCCTAAAATTCATTTGGAACCAGCAAAGATCTAGAATAGCAAAGGCAATCCTGGGTAACAAAGGCAAGGCAGGGGAAACACATTCCCTGAACTGAAATTAGACTTTAGAGCTACTTAGTAAAAAACAGTACGGCACTGGCAAAAAAAGAGACCTGAGCAGCATTGAAACACACTAGAGGTTGCAGAAACAACTCCAGACATACTCAGGCACTTTATTTTTGAATAAGGAGTCAAACACTTCACTGGAAAAAAGATAGCCTCTTTAATAAATGATGCTGTGAAAAGTGGATCTCCACATGCCAAAGATTAAAATTAAACCCATATCTTTCACCATGCACTAAGCAAAATGGATGAACTATCTAAATATTAATACAGAAACACTGCATGTGATGGAAGATAAAATAGGTAGAACTCTTGGAGACACTGATGTAGGCAAACTTTCTTAACAAACCTCCAGTTGCACAGGAATTATCACAAAGAGTCAACAACTGTGATCTAGTCTTCTTAACAGGAGAAACCACCACCAGAGTGAAAAGAAAACCTACATTATGAGAAAAAGTTTTCCAACTCTTCCTCAGACAAAGGGCAACTATCTAAAATAAATAAAATCTCAAAAAAAATCACTCTCCCAAATGTATATGGTGAACCCAAGAAAGCCACCTAAAATTAATAGACATTTCTCAGATGAAGTGGAAACAGCAAATAAGTATGCTAAAATGTTTAATATCACTATTTCTCTGAGAGAGGTAAATTAAAACAACATTGAGCACATGAGGAATTCTCCAACACAGACCACATTCTAGCCCATAAAACATACTTAAAAGATACTTGAGTAAGTGCAAAGAAATGAAACTATCCCAAGCATGTTATCTGACCATAGTGCAAGGTAACTGGCAATCAAAAGAAAAAGAAGCCACAAAAACTCTATAAATGCATGGAAATTAAGTAACACACTACTGAACAAAAAGTCACAGATTAAATTAAAGAAAAAAATTAAATGATATCTATAACTAAATGATAATGCTCATAATGCTGATAAAACATATGGGAACTGATGGGGTGGAATGAAAGCAGTCCTAAGAGGGACATTTATAGCGGTGAATACTCACTTCAGGAAGACAGAATGAGGTCAAATAAACAACCTAATATTAAATCTGAAAATTCTAGGAAAACAAGAATAAATCAAGCCCAAAAGTCATATGAGGGAAGAAATTATAAAGATCAGATTAGAAATTAATGCAATGGAGACTAAAAAAACAGCATAAAGAATCTCTTTGAGAGATAAAATAAAATTGATAAACCTTTAGCCAACGTTATAAAAAAATGAGAGAAAAGACTCAAATACATTCAATTAGGATGAAAGAGGTGAAGTCACAACAGAGCCTGCAGAAATGCAGATAATCATCAGTACCTACTTCCAGAATCTTTATTCTAATAGAGTAGAAAACAAAATCAAAAACTGATTGCTAGATACATATGAACTACCAAAGCAAAATCAAGACAATATAAAAATCTGAATAACCTATTATCAGTAAATGAAAATGAAAGTGCAATTAAAAACATACCAATAAAGAAAAATCCTGGATTTGATGGCTACACAGCTGAATTCTACAAGAAATTTAGAGAGGGTTTAAAGCCATTACTCTTCAAATTCTTTAATGAAATAGAAAATAAAGCAACACTCCCAAACTCATTCCTGGAAGCAAGAATTACCCTCATTGCAAAACCAGAGAAGAACCTAACCAAAAAAGAAAACAACAGGACAATCTCCCTAATAAATATAGATGCAAAAATCCTGAATAAGATACTGGCAGATAGAATGCAGAAAATCACCAAGAAAATTATACACCATGAGAAACTGTGATTCATACCAAATATTCAGGAATGATTCAACATGTGCAAATCGATAAATGTAATGTGCCATGTCAACACAGCCAACCACAAAATCTGCATGATCATCTCAATAGATGCAATAAAAGCATTAGACAAAATCTGTCACCCATTCATGATAAAAACCCTAAAAATGTTTGGTATAGATAGTCTTCATCTCAATCTAATAAAAGCCATCTATGACAAATCAACAACCAACAGCAGACTAAGTGATCCAAAACAGAAAGCTTTCGCTTGAAAATCAGGAGCAAGGCAGATATATCCACTATCACCCTTTTTATTTTATATAGCTCTGGAAACATTGACCAGAGTAATTGGACATGAGAAAGAAATATAAGGAATAGAAATAGGAAAGGAGTAACTTAAATTATCATTATTTGCAGATTATGTGACACTCTAAATAGAAGACCCAAAAATTCAACCAAAACACACAGATTTAATAAGCAGATTCAGTAGAGTAGCTGGGTACAAAGTCATCATTGAAAAATCAAGAGCAGTGCTGAGCACAAATGAACTCACTGAGGGAGAAAATAGAGAAACAAGACACAACATGTCATACCTCAGTATTTCTTGCACTTTTCCATCTGAGTTCTTATTTGCATCAGCCCTCCTTTGACTCAAGGGGTCATAAGATAATAGAACCTGTCCCAGATTTGCAACTGTCTCTTAGGAGAAAGTAACTGGAAAGTTGTAATTGGCCTTAGTAATTAGTAACTGGAAAAAAAAGGTTTTGGGGGCCACTCAACTTCCCCAAGGACTGCACTGTAATGCAGAGGATAAATTGACAATTGTGCCCTGTGGGGAGGAGGTGAGGTCACAGACTCACAAACACATATTCCAGGTCTGACCAGTTCTCCCACAGATACACTTGGTTTCAGAGAAATCGAGCATCAGCAAGAACCCTGGTTATCGGAGGATGGCAGGTGAGTGTGTCTTCTATATCTGTAGCGGAGGAAGAATCTGAAAAGTGAGAAGGTAGATTAGCAGCAATTTTAAACACAGTTGGAAAACTTATTGTGGGTTTGAGATGGGCCGAGTGTCCTAGACATGTAGAAAGGGAGCATAAGTTCTGAAGCATGAGATGAACTAAGAAATCGAGGTGAGTCTCACACCTTTCCACTATCCAATACCTGAATATCCTAGTGGAATGATGGGGAATACACAGTGACAATTGGTAGTGTGCAACACAGTGATAATGGAACCTGGATTTCAGGAACGTATCTTGAAACCCAATGTGCTGACTGAACTCTAAGACTCAATTTTCAAGGTTGTTATATATCTGCTCATAACATATCTGAGCTTCCAATAAACACTTCTGTAGTCAGCATGGAAGTGTTGCACCTGAATCCCAGCAGCAGGAGAAGTGATTCCTTGGAGTCTATGAACTTGAAGGAGGCAGCAGGTTCTTCCTGTGGAGTGGAGTGGAGTAGAGTGGAGTGGAAGGGAGAGGAGTGGAGTGGAATTGAGAGGAGTGGAATGCACTGGAGACAGAGTGGAGACAGTGAGTGTGTCTCTGCTGAAAATGTCTGGCTGATGGTTACTGTGAGGCCGTTTTTCACCCTAACAGTTAGGTAAGAAACCCTCACAGGTTTCAGAGACATCTATCATGCTGAAATTAGTCTGTGAATGTAAGAAGAGTGTACTTTATTTCTATTTATAAAATGCACATTTATCAGTTTATAGCTTCTATTTTGTGTACGTTTGTATCATAAATGTTGTCTTAAATCATTTTTGTCACTTCCGTAACTCGGAGATTGAAATAAGGTAAGTGTCCATGAAATTTTATGTAAATTTGGTTCTTTTGAATATAGTATAGTGTGTTTTTATTTAAGGGCACATGGTGTAGGAGAGAGCATAAAATGATTAAATAATGGTAAATAAACATTCACCTCTAATTTAAGACCAAATGGGGCTTTCTGTTGTCACCCTAAGAAGAGTAATGTGACTTGTGGGGATATATAGCATGGAGTTACAAGCTGTGCCCTCACATTTTGTGGAGAACACTAAACTTCTCCGAACTGATATTGATTTATACAATAAACAATGGTACAGTTGGAAAATTTTGCAAAAAGTTTATAAAATAAAATTCCACCTATACACAAAACCACAACATATAAAAATTTAAATGAAATACATCCAGATTATTCAAACAAGAAGTGTCTAATGCTCTAGGACCATCACTGAAGTTAAATTAAATATAATTTACCACCCCTTCCAGCTTCAAGTCCCAATATGTACCTAAGTAGCATAGGAAGTAGGCAAATCCTACAACTGTCATCTTTAGAAAATATGTTCATCTTCACAATGAAAATAATCATAGTGCCTGTGTCTTAGAATGTGAAGAACAAAGAACAGGCCAGGGATCCCTTAACATGGGTTTTTATACTATTCACTCACTTACAGTTCGTAGCATTACTGCTGAGACTTCCTATATGAATAAAACCTTCATATAAATATCTGTAAGGATACAGTAACAGGTAGAGAATTGGTTCTTGTTCATATCAGTAAATGCAGGCCATTCTGCACATTTCAGTGCAGGGAACTCTGCTGTGAAGACAGAGATCACACACTGGGCCTGGCTCAATGGCTTCCATGGATTTGGCAATGGCAGTGGTCTACTTCTCGCAGACTCTCATTGGAACACTGGGGAATTTCTCTCTTCTTTGCCACTATACCTGCCTTCATTTCACTCAGTGCCAATTAAGATCCACAGATCTGATTCTGAAGCACCTGTTTGTAGCCAACTCCTTGGTCATTCTGTTTAGAGGAGTTCCTGACACAATGGCAGCATTTGGTTTGAAAGATTTCCTCAACGACCTCGGATGCAAACTTGTTTTCTATTTCCACAGAGTAGGCAGAGGTGTGTCCATTGGCAGCACCTGCCTCTTGAGTGTCTTCCAGGTGATCACGATCAGCCCTAGGAGCTCCAGGTGGACAGAGTTTAAGTTAACAGCCAACAAGTACATAAGCATCTTCAGTATCCTGTGTTGGATCCTCCACATGCTGTTAAACACAATTATTCTTCAGTATATTACTGACAGATGGCGCCATAAAAACATCACCTACAGAAAAGAGTTTGGATACTGTTCTCGTGTTTACCAACACTCTTGGAAGGTCCTGCATGCAGCACTGCTGTCATTGCCTGATGCTTTGTGTGTGGGGCTCATGCTCTGGACCAGCAGCTCCTCAGTTTCCATCCTGCACAGACACAAGCTGAGAATGTGGCATATTCATAAGACCAACATGCCCAGTAGAGTCTCCCCTGAAACTCAGGCCACTAAAACCATCATTCTCCTCGTCAGCACCTTCATCTATTTTTATACCCTCTCCTCCATTTTCCAAGCGTTTTTCACTTTGTATAACAATCCCAACAGGTTCCTCGTGAATGTTGCTTCTGTAGTCACCGGGGGTTACCCAACTGTCAGCCCTTTTCTGCTCATGAATCATTACCCAAGCGTATCCTGTCTCTCTCTTGACTGTACAAGGAAAACAAAACCTGTCATGTCATGAGGAGCATGTAACCTCCTTAATGTCGAGAGGAACATGTATTTTGAATAGTTTTGGGAAATTTCCATTGTTTTAAAATTCACTCCCTGAGAGCATCGTAAATATGATTAGGCAAATATTGCATTCTGAGGGAGTGGTGATAAAAATAAATGGCTAGTGAGCAACAATGACAAACAAATACTAAAACCAATTAATATTGAAATGTTATGTAATGACTGTAGATAAGTATCACAGTATGTATTGATGGGTATCTTCTAATTGCAATATTTTATTGAAATTATTTTTCTTTGTTGAGAAATATTTTCCTGGGCTAAAGCAACAATGTTCTTTGTTTATTGAAAAATATGTCATCTTTTATAATTTAATAGTTTATTGGCAATTTACTAGAGGCTTGTTTATTCATCCAGGTCTGGATGATGGTGGGGTTTGATCAGAAATCCTATGCATCAAAAGCAGTGACTTGTTTAAATCTTGGTGGTTGAGCCATGGTATTCATCAGATTTTCTCACATCTTTGTAAGACTTTAGGATTAAATTTATTAAAAGGGTAACATAAAATAAAATAACAAATGTGAAAGGAAACAAAAATGTGGGTTACAATTAAGCACAGGTTATTTTGTTGTTTTGTTCTTAGGGATCTTTTATGTTTTGGGAGGAGGGAGATTTGAAGCATAGTTAAAAATAAATTATTGTGAGATTTTTTTTTTTTTTTTTTTTTTCCTCCGGTACCGGGAACCGAACTCATGACCTTGCGCTTGCCAGGCAGGCACTTTTTGCCACTGAGCTAAATCCCCAGCCTCTGTGAGAATGTTTTGATATCATTTTTTTACTCGTCTGCTTTTCTTTACTGTTCTGGGTGATCCAGTCTCCTGTAACTTCCCTTCCCCTGAACCTCTTTCCTGGTCTTTGACCTTCACACAGCACCTAAACACTCAGGTCCATTTCTGAGTCTAAATATTAAGGGGGCCTTTTATGCTCACAAGATCAATGATTTCCAACACGTACAAGAAAAATGATCTCCATCAGGATAAAAATACTTGAGTGTTTCTCAGATTTCTTTATAAACCATGTCAGCTGTGATCCAGAATATCATCGTAAGTGCAGTTGTAAAACAAAAATTCTTGAGTCATTATTATTACCTCTCTGCCTCTGTCTTTGTCTCTGTCTGTCTCTATTTCTCTCCCTCTGTCTCCCTCTCTGTGTCTCTGTCTCTGTCTCTGTCTCTCTCTGTCTTTGGAAAAGTACATATAAATACCCCTAGCAGTTTCATGAAAAAAAATTCTTCTGAGGCAGGGCTGGGACAGATTTGCTCACAGTACATATTGAAAATTGTGTCCTCCTCACTTGAGCTTCTTTATCTGCAAAACAAATCAGTGAGTTCAGCTCCTTCTGGCCTCTTTCCTTGTCCCTGTAAGTTTTGGGGAGAGGAACAGGCTAGACAAACACAGGACAGTGGCATGCTCTTGCTACCACAATGAAATAAATGGTGAAATCCTTCTTCAAAAATCCACCAGTCCTTTGTCTCGCATGAAGATCTTTGAAACTGGCAGGCTAATGTTTTGGTTTGTGAATAGTGTGCAACTTAAGACACTGTATTTCCTGACAGTCTTAGTGACAAAGATGGAATGATGAGACAAACATAAATTTCTGACACAGGGAAAGCGAAGGACTCTTCCTGAGCTTTGCTAGGAATGAGAAGACTCCAAGCACAATAGAAAATTCTCTCTTCCAGGCAGTGCTTGGGGTTGTACTGAAAGCCTCTCACTATTCAATCTGTAAATAAAATTGTGTGTAACACAGAGCTGAAGGCAACTACCTGAATGGAAATTCTGTTCACACTCTCTTATACTTAAAAGAGTGCGTGTGAAGGAGTCCCATACTGACACAGTGTTTGGGATTAAATAATCACCTCTCATGTTCAGGTCCCTGAGTTCCAAGTAGCCAGGAATCTGCCAGAAGCTAAAATGAAGTGTACTTTTCTAGTACCCTGCTTGTTCAAATAAGTCATTCCCACTGTACTGCTGAATTCCCTGTTTTCCTTTCCCAGCTTTGTTGAATAATCTAGACACACTTAGGATTTGGGAGAGAGGAAACCCAGGCATCTCTAGGGCTCTGAGTGCAGTTAATTGTGTCATGCTGAGGTCTATCAGTCATCTAGGAGATATGCTTTACAACCTGCTGTTATTTGCACTCTGAACAGTGTAAAGACCTTTGAAAATCTATCTGGACTCTGTAGTCCTAAATGTATCTCATTGTAAGTCTCAGTCTCAGCTCTCGGTGTTGATCCTGGCCACATCACTACCCTGTCATCACACACAGATTCAGCTCCATGCCACACTCTCTCATTGCTCCCACTCTGAGCAGCTCCGTTGAGCATGAAACTGGCCCTACCTGTACTGCACACAATGTAGCATCCCTCCCAGCATTCACTTCTGCTCTTCGATGCTGCATTTTGGAGAAGTAACTAGCATCACTTCAGGTTTATTCTCCTTGATTAATTTAACTCAGGACACTTTAGTGCTCCAGAGTCTATGGCTCCTCAATTTATGTCTTGGTGCACAGGATAGATTATGGATGGAAGTGTGTGGGCACATCATTGCTTCAGAGGTTTTCAGTCTGTGTGGCATGTGCTTCAGTCAAAGTCAAGGACGTAGCACGCCCTTCTGACATTTCAAGGTTCAGCAGTGTGTGGGCCATGCCAGGGGATGAATATTCAGCCTAGATCTATAGTGGTGAACCTATGACACAAGTGCCACTGCAGGCTGTTTGAATCACGGAAGGCTCTAAATGCTTTGCCACCACTGTCCTTGCACTTTCTAGTCTACGTACCCTGGACCATAGCAAAAGTTCCAAGACTCAGCGCAACCCTTTGATGTCTCTGAGGTTGGAGGAGAAATCAAATCACCAAGCTCTGGGCTAGGGATGGCTTTGGGAACTGAATCATTTCCTATCCTGAACCCCAGTGTCTACAGGCCTGGCCATGACATGAAATCAGCCAGGGACAATGCTACTGCTCAGCACAATGGATAAGATCACCAACCTCTGTGCCTGTCACACCCCTCCTTATCACTACCTGAGCCTCTATATGCATCAAGCTCCCTGTGGTTCTGTGCCAGACATTCCACAAGTGTCTTCTTCCCAAAATCCTGTGTGACCCAGGAATCCTGTATTGTGTCTATTCTGAGTTTTCGTATCTCCATAGAACTTTAGTTCCCAAGAATAGACTCCTTTTCAAAACATCTGCTGGTTGATGCACTCTGAGGGTGTAGTAGATTGACAACTGGTGGTCAACTTATAACCCCCAGCTGAACTGAGTAAGTGTGGTGCTGGGTATGGGAGGCCCACCTGAGGACTGTTGCCAGCAGCATAAGAGGCAGACCTGGAGAAGAAGAAGGAGGCTGTTGGGAACTGAGAGAGGCTGTGGGGAGCTGGCTTTCCTGATGAACTTGGCTGTTTTCATCCTCTGAGGAGCTCGGGACCTCGCTGGCACTGAGAATGGCTTCAGTTCACTTTCAAGAGCTCTGGTCCTCACTTTGAGCATCGCTTCCTGGTTCCAGAGGGGAAGATGGTGCACCGCCGGCCTCCTGGAAAAGCTTGCTGCGTTGGCTTCCCTGATGGGAACTCGGCCATCCTGATCATCGGAGGAGCTCGGGACCTCACTGTTGCCGAGGATGGCTTGGTACCTTTTGGGGGAGCTCTGGTTCTTCTAAGCATCGCTTCCTGGCTCCAGTGCAGATCCCTCAGCCTGCTAGCACAGGTCCTTCTTCCTGCTGGCACAGACTTGTAGATTCCACCACTGACCTTTGGGCCTTCCCAGCAGATCCATGAAACAGCTCTGCGTGAGACATTGTCATGGGCTCTGGGCCTCCAGTTGGATCCATGGGAGGCATTGTTATAAGCTCTGGGTATTCAGCTCAACTCATGTAGGACATTGTTATGGGATCCAGGCCCTCAGCTGGATTCCTTGGTCTTAGTGTGTGGACAAATTCCCTGCACTCTTTTGTATACTGTTCTTTGGGTGACTATTATAAATAATCATATGAAGTATGTGTCCTGTATTATATTGTTCCCCTTGCAAAATAAGCCCCAAACCAACACAGAGGGCTTGCTGAGCAATGCAATGAATCTCTCCACAAAAGCCAGCTTGTGTAATAGAAGTCACTTTTAGAGCAAGTGCTTTAAATGGATTTCAGTTTTATAATCACCAGGGATTTCCCCTGAAGTTAAGACTGTCATATCACTACTTCAGGGTGGTTTGCACTTCCTGACATGCCTCAGGCTTCCTTTCACCAGGCCAGGAGCCAGAACTGAAGTTGGAAGTCCCCATGCAGTTTTCTGTGTTGCCTTGTATGATTCTCTGTGCTGTTTAGGTTTCCAGGGGATTTTTGATTTGTTTCCAGATTTCCATCTCTCTATCTCTTGTAATACGCTTTCTTCATTTGGCAGATTCCTATGAATTATTTTTCTATTTTGGCATCTCTAAGTGTTTGCACTGCCACTGTATGTTGGACTAAACTAAAATTTGAGGGCTGAAATCAGTATCTGTACTTTCATGATAGTTTTGGTTCATAGTTGCCTCTATATCCAGTGCATTACAGTGTATCTTTTGTTCAAGCAGGTTGCAACCTTACCAAAAATATACCCTTATAACCAAGTAAATGTCCTTCAGCCAGTCATATGCACTGGACATCTTGTCCAACAGAAATTCAAAGCAGGCAGTAGGTGAGGAGATAAGACAAGTTCCAGCTGCACTCAATAAGGCTTTTTATATACATCACTTCCTTTTCTGTGACTATACAAGTCCTGAGATGGGCTAGTCTGAAATGTACCTTGTGATACATCATCATGGCTTTCTGGGATGATGCCCACTTCTAGAACTTTTCTCTTGCTTAAATAAACATTATTACATTTGTTTAATTGTTTCTTTCTAGCAACATAGAACAAAACATGTAACTATCGTTATAACGAATAATATCTATGTTAAATTAAGCATCTTACAATAGCATGATAAATAAAAATGTATAAAATGGAAACCAAAATAATTCTTAATTGGAAAAAATTTTTAGGAAGCACTTCACTTCTGAAGAGACTGTGCTATGATAATTCAGGTGGACTGAGATGGTGTTCCGGGGGGTCAGTGAGGTCACAGACTCACAAATATATGTTCCACATCTGCGTACTTCTCCCACACACACTGACTGGCAGAAACGTCACACACATCAGCCAGAGTCAAGTCCGTCGGAAAGAGACAGGTGAGCCTGTCCCATTTCAGCTTCTGAGCGAGAACCTGAGAGGTGAGGAGATGGAGCAGCGGTTCATGGGAAAGGTGATTCTTCTAAATGTGAAATAGATCCAGTGCGAAAGACACATGGAGGAAAAGAAAATTCCTGAAGCATGAGCTGTAGTAGTAAATCAAGAAGGGCCTCAAGTCTTCCCAAAATCTAATCTCTGATGTTCCCAAGCGCAGCTTAATGTACTGTGCAGTAAAACTGTTGATATTTTATGTAAGTGCTGTTAAAACCTGGATTTTAAGGACTTCAGGTTTGTAGCTTCAACATAAATTTTTTTCAGACTAACTCAGTGGAATCATACACTAGATTTAGAGGATTATATGAATTTTGTCTTCAACACCTCCATGCTGTGACAAAGAGTAGAAACTATGTACAGGAATTGAATCGTGTAATCCAGAGCAAAAGTGGCACCAGTGCGTGTCAGCAGTAGGAACCGAAATGTTTCCTCTGGTGGTGCGTGTAGGAAGTGACAGGGACGGTAAATACGTCTCTGCAAAAAACCTGTGTGCATATCGCTAACCACAACTACATTGCTCAGATTATCAGATGTAAGAATGAAAGATTGTTCAAACCATTAAAGAGAATAAGAAAATAATTCTTCAATAAAACATCTGAGCAATGTAATTGAGGCTAGAGATATGCAGTGTAACAACCAGTGCTGATTTGTATTAATTTGTCCTGAGACCCTGTATCACTTTGAATGTTCTTGCTTTCAGTTGTTTGTGATACTGGTATGCTGCTACTGTTCTATTTTTTTGTTTGTTTGTTTCTCATGTACTACTCTCTTTAAAATAAAAATAAAAAAAAAAGTGTGAAAATGATTGTGGTGACAGTTTTCCCTCCAGCAGCTAGGAACACCCAACTTAAGACAAGATGCCTTATTATATAGATTTATATACATTTCATAGGCACCTATGTGCCTATATAGATTTCTATATAGATTTCAGAGGCACCTACCAGAATCAAATGTATCTTCTGATATATTGTGAGGGCTTAAAATGTTTTCATAGCGAGACATGCAAGCTTCCCATTTTATAACTTGTATTTTACATACTTGCTGAACATATAAATATAATACATAAGTAACATTTTTACATTTTACCAATCATTTGCATTCACCTTATTAAACTTGAGATTAAAAAGTGGTCAGTAAATCGTTCGAAATTAGTATTAATTACATCTCTACCATATGTTCTTGTATGATGTTTGTATTTGAAGTACTTTTTTAGGAACAACATCATATGATTAAGTAGCTGTCGTGACAGAATCATTTACTTTTTCATGACATCAGAGCAATGGTTTTTCTCTTTCATAATAAACAGGTGGTGCTGCACTCATCAAATGTAACCAGTCACGGGGCAGGGGCGTGCAGTGTGAAGATGCAGGTGGTGACTCCACATTTCCCAAGGACCTCTAAGTCATTGTTGATAATTGCCATTGATTTCTAGAATAAAGCTTCACACGTAAAACTATGTTACATCCAAAATTATAAAATAGAATACTAATCATCTAATAGAAAAGCATAATGTATAAAAATTCAACTCAGTAGATCTGAATTACTTAAAGCATTGAGGAAGCTGCCTCATGTCTTTGGACTCTCACTGCATTTGCTATGTGGTGCTATGTGGTGCCACCCCTATAATATCCATATCATTACTATGCACCTCTGAATGGTGAAAACTGTACTCGTCACCTCACTGTTTTTCCATAATATATCATGATCCTTGCCATGTAAATAATCACACTTCTAGCTTTCTGGATTTGTAAAGAAGAAAGAAACTACTGTCATGGTTTGAGGGATATTGTGCAAGGGAGAACACATAATACAGAATACACATTTTATGAGAGTATTTACAATAGTCACCCAAAGAATCATATACAAGAGAGTGCAGGAATCCAGCTAAGGGCCTGGATCTCATGATAATGCCTTACATGAGTCCACCTGAGTACCTCGAGCCCATAACAATGCCTCCCATGAGTCCAGCTGTAGGCCCAGAGCCCATAACAATATCTCATGCAAGCCTGTTTCATGGATCCGCGCTGGGAAGGCCCAAAGGTCAGTGGTGGAATCTAGGAAGTCTGCGCCAGCAGGATGAAGGACCTGTGCTAGCAGGCTGAAGGAT
>NW_004955603.1:486597-491523 GCF_000276665.1 Chinchilla lanigera
ATGGATCCGCGCTGGGAAGGCCCAAAGGTCAGTGGTGGAATCTAGGAAGTCTGCGCCAGCAGGATGAAGGACCTGTGCTAGCAGGCTGAAGGATCTGCACTGGAGCCAGGAAGGGATGCTCAGAAGAACCAGAGCTCCCCCAAAAGGTACCACAGCCATCCTCAGCAACAGTGAGGTCCCAAGCTCCTCTGATGAGCAAAACAGCTGAGTTCCCATCAGGAAAGCCAATGCAGCAAGCTTCTCCAGGAGAGTGGCAGTGCACCGTCTTCCCCTCTGGAGCCAGGAAGTGATGCTCAAGGTGAGGATCAGAGCCTCCCTGAAAGTGAACTGAAGCCATTCTCAGTGCCAGCAAGGTCTCGAGCTCCTCAGAGGATGAAAACAGCCAAGTTCATCAGGAAAGCCAGCATGACGAGCTCCTCCAATAGAACCAACAGCTCCTTACAGCTTCCACCAGCTCCCAACAGCCTTTTAGCCACACTTCCTCTCCAGTTCTGCTTCTTACCCTGCTGGCAACAGTCCTCAGGTGGGCCTGCCACACCCAGCACCACGCTCACTCAGTTCAGCTGGGGGGTATAAGTTGACCACCAGTTGTCAATCCACTACGGCTACCATGAATTCATAGCATGGGTTTGTGCAGTGTAAAATCACTTTCATTTGGACGATCAGTGCTGGAAACTTTGAAGTGGAATAAAATCTTTTTGTAAATTGTTCATATGTGTGCATGACTTGACATAATGAATATAACCAATCCTTCATGTTCCCGAGTTGGAACAGTTACCCTTGATCATGATTTGTAACTTCAGTGGATTTGGAGCCTGCCTAGAAGGTTAGTAAAGGACACCTCTGTAGGAGGGATTTCACAGATTATTTAAGGAGACCAGCAAACTGACCGTGTAAAGACCCAACCTGATTGTGGCCGGTGCCCCCCATAGCCTTGCAGCCTGATCAGAATGAACAGGTCAGAGTCCAGCTGTTCACTCTTACTATGCATTCTCATATCATGACTCTCCATGGAGTTCCCATGCTGTCAAGCTCAGATACAGAAACAAATTTAGTCATTCACCAAAGGGGAGCTGGGAAATCAATGCCTCAGGATGGGCAAAGACAAAGACCGCTTCAGCTGACCCATTCTATTGTTTCCACTGAGAAACACAGAGGAGGGAAGTTGTACTTTTTGTAGGACAGCCTCAAAGTAGTAGTGGAATGAAAAATTTAACCTCACATGAAAAACAAATTGAGCTGGGGATTTAGCTCAGTGGCCCTGCACCTGCCTGGTAAGCA
Organism: Chinchilla lanigera; assembly: GCF_000276665.1. Taxonomy (NCBI): domain Eukaryota; kingdom Metazoa; phylum Chordata; class Mammalia; order Rodentia; family Chinchillidae; genus Chinchilla; species Chinchilla lanigera. Next base: position 487,879 of record NW_004955603.1, read on the forward strand.
TGAGGTCCTGAGTTCAATTCCCAGTACCAAAAAAAAAAAAGAAAAAAAATCACAAAAGAAGTAAGTTAAGATCCCTTCCCACACCTGGTAAAATACATTCTGAAAATGAATGCTCATATTTGGCAAAATATTACTATCCCTTGGAATTAAGGGGAAAACAAATTTCAGAAAAGCTTTGTGAATTTCCAGCATGAGGTTTCCAGGTGTTAACAGTGCAGTTAAAATTAGAATAAAATTATTCCTACTGCTAGCCTAGAGTTCTTTACCTGATTTTTACTAAGGAATAGTTAATAAATTAACCTCTTTTCTTTATTTTCTTTTCATTTCTCTTATCTTTTTTGTTTTCTTTTTTCTTGCCCTGCCCTCTTCTCCTCTTTCCTCTCTTCCTCTCTCCTTCCCTTGCCTTTCTTGTTTATTTGATTCCTGCTCCAGAAAAGAACATGAAAGGTTGGACTATATCATGATCTTGGTTCCAGGTTAGAGCCCAGGCAGGAGAGGCACTGAAGGAGGAGACTAAGGCATGGGAAGGAAGCTGGACAATAGGGAGGGACTTGTCAGTCATGGAGAGCTGTCAAATCACAGCCCAGATCTGACTTCAGAACAGGCTACAAAGGATGGTGCTCACTCACTACCAGGATTGCCATCTTGTTTTGCAGGGGCCCACACAAGGCATATTTTCACATTTCTTCTGAGCAACATTTCTTGAGCACTTGTTTTCTTTTACCTTTTTTCACCTTTAAATGAATATTCGACTTTTAAATTCATTGATTGTGGCATCCAATGCTCTGAAGAGCCTGGAAATCCTGGCCCCCATATGGTCCAACTGCAGGCCTGTTCCGAGTCACACCCTGCAGTGAGTGTCTCAGCTGAAGCCCTGCCTCCCACACATTCTCCTGTGGATGCCACTGATGAATGGAGACCTGCCACCCCACTTTTTCAGCGGCTGTGGGCAGACAAAACTTCACTGACAACATTTTGACTAAAAGATTCATCAACTGGCCATACTCAGAAAGTAAAAATGAAAAATGACAGGTCCCAGGATTGCTGGCACCATCTCACTGACCACAGCCTGGGGAGACTGAGGCCTTGGGGGTCCCTGCAGTGGCCCTAGCTGGCTTCTGCCTCCTGTATTCCTCAGCTTTCCCCCACAATCCTGCTTGGTCACTGCTATAACTCCTGTCCCTGCTGCAGCCTCCTATTAGCACCTGGCGCTTAGTATCCTTCCTGGTCCCCAAGGCCAACTCCACCTTTGCAGCTCACTCCTTTCCCACCTCGCCAGCATCACCAGCCCAGAGCCCCACCCACAATGCATCTCAGCCAATCACCACTCTCCACACGGTCTGCTGACCTGCTCCTACCAACGGGTCAATCCTAGCGTCTAGACCTCAGAACTGCCTGACTACCCTGCCTCCCAGCCTCCAGCCCTCAGCACAGTCTTTCTTCGTTTTTTTCTTTTTGTTCCTTCCATGGAACCCATGACTCCACACATTTAGCAAGCCCTCGTGCTCCCTGGGCTCCATCTTTAGCCTCTGTCCTGTCCTAAGCTGCTCTGAAAGCACTTGAGGTCTCTCTTTCATAGGCTGTGCTGTGAGCAGGGGCATCCTGGGTGGAGGCCTTGCTGAACAAGGATCCACCGCGCATCTGGGGCCAGAAAATGAAACAAAAGGAGCTTGAGGAAGGGAGCGCCTGTCACCAGCTCCTCTGCTGGAGCCTGCTCCAGAGCCTCAGTTTCTGGATCTGCTTTGGCCAAGATGAAAGGGGCTCCAGTGAGGTAGGGCCCCACAGAATAGCCCAAGGAGTCTCTGCCCCTCTGCCTGCTTTCCCTGCTCTCCACCAAGCCCTTGGTGGCCACCGCTGGGAACACTGTACTAGAGTCACGTCTGATGTGCTCTTGGTGCCAGGTTCCAGGAGTCAACCTTGTCATCTAGGTGGTTAGAGTACACTCTGTTCAAGCAAGGCCTCTCACCAATAGCAAGGAGTCCCGCCCACCCAGCTGCTCAGCCAATCACTGCTGGCAGACTTACCCTGCTGACTTGGCTCCCGGCAACAGTCCATGCCCAGACTCCCACCCCGAATTGCAGCTCTCTGGCCACTCCTCGAGCACATTCATTAATTCAAATAATTTTAGAGGGTCCTGAATAGAGGGATTTGGGGTTTAGTTTTGCTTTCTTAGGACTCAAAATACCATAAACTGAATTGCAGTAAGAGTTGAAATAATTGTGCTTTTATGAAGAGATCAAGGGAACAAGAATTAAAGTGAATAAAAAATAAAAGTCCTACTATCCTTCCTTGAATTCACCCTTTAAATTGCTCATAGAGGGAAGGTCCTCATATAAGATACCAGGCCATATTTAACCTTCACTGTTTGATTCATATACTCATTTATTTCACATAGCATTATGGTCTTAGGCTCCATTCACTGTCCTAAAAATGACTCTTATGGTTTGGGGCATATTGTGCAAGGGAGAACAATATAATACAGGACATATATTTTTAAGATTATTTATAATAGTCACCCAAAGAATGATATACAAAGAGTGCTGGAAATCTGTCCATACACTGAGACCTAGGAAACTAGCCGAGTGCCTGAATCCCATGGACATGTCCTGCATGAGTCCAGCTTAAGACCTAGAGCTCATAACCGTGCCTTCCATAAGTCCAACTGGAGGCCTGGAGCCCGTAACAATATCTCATGCAGGCCTCTTTCATGGATCTGTGCTGGGAAGACCCAAGAGTCAGTGGTGGAATCTAGAAAGTCTGTACTAGCGGGATGAAGGATCTATGCTAGCAGACGGAGGGATCTGCACTGGAGCCAGGAAGCAACGCTCAAAGAAACAGAGCTCCCCTGAAGAATACCACAGCCATCCTCAGCAACAGTGAAGTCCTGAGCTCCTCCAATGGTGAAGAGACCGAATTCAAATCAGGAAAGCCGGGCTGGGGATATAGCTCAGTGGCATAAGCGCCTGCCTGGCAAGCACAAGGTCATGAGTTCGATCCCTGGTACTGCAAAAAAAACAAACAAAACAAAACAAGAGAAAAACAAATCAGGAAAGCCAAGTCAGCAAGCTTCTCCAGGAGACTGGCAGTGCACCATCTTCCTCTCCAGAGCCAGGGAGCAACGCTCAAAGTGAGAACCAGAGCTCCTCCAAAATGAACCAAAGCTCTTCTCAGTGCCCACAAGGTCCTGAGCTCCTCAGAGGATGAAAACAGCCAAGTTCATCAGGAAAGCCAGCATGATGAGCTCCTCCAACAGAACCAGCAGCTCCTTACAGCTTCTACCAGCTCCCAACAGTCCTTTTCTGCTCCTAACAGCCTCTCTTCTTCTTTTCCAGTTTTGCCTCTTATGCTGCTGGCAACAGTCCTCAGGTGGTCCTCCTACACCCAGCACCATGCTTACTGAATTCAGCTGGGGGGTTATAAGTTGACCACCAGTTGTCAATCTACTACACTGACTGAAGTTTATCATTCATTACACCTGAGTAGTGCTCTACTGTACATAAATAGCACAATTTCTTTTTCCCCTTCATCTCTTGATGGTTATGTAGGCTCCTTCCATAACTTAGCTATCATGGACTGAGCCACTAAACATTTGGGTGTGCACATATCATTGTTACAGGATGCCTTTAAAACTTAAGCAAGATGTCC
>NW_004955603.1:495427-532754 GCF_000276665.1 Chinchilla lanigera
GTTAAACATTACTTCTTAGCATATATTATTGGTCCCTCTGTCAAAAATCAGAGGCTGATACATGGCAGTCAACCAAGGGATAAAAACAACCCTTTGGGCATTTGCACATAATGAAGCATTACTCTGAGGAGTACCTTTGAGTCACTGGCAGGAAAACAGATGCACTTCATGACTGTACTTTTAAGAGTGTCATCTTGATAAGATTTGCATTGAATCTGTAGATGGCTTTTGGACCTATGGCCATTTTTACAATATTAATTCTTCCCATTCATTAACATAGGAACCCTTTCCAACTTCTAGTGTTTTTTTTTTTCATTTCATTCATTGGTGTTCTGTAATTTCTTATAGAAGCCTTTTACATCTTGATATTCCTAACTTTACTGAAGTTTTTGTATGGAGTGACCATGTATGTCTTGTGTCATCTTGCTTATTTCAGTTAGTTTTTGTTTGTCTCATTTAAGCTCATTGAATATTTTATGAATGAAATTATTTCCTTTATATTGCATGTACTTTGAGCTCACTGAACATTACATGGATTTGTTCTTTTGTTTCTTCTTTGATCTCTCCTTGTAACTGTAACCATTTTTATGAGTATTTTGACCATGAATTCCTCTTCTTCAATGTGTATGAGATAAACTTTTAGGGATTTAAGACTTTTAGGAGCAACTGTTTTCTTGATTTTCATGTTTCTATTTTTGTGCTGATGGTTTAGGGTCACTACTGTACATGCTACTACTGCCACTACTGTATCTTTTCCAGCCCAAAGTCCTGTCTCCCAGCACCATCTTTGTTAGATGCTGCCCACACTGACCTCCTTTGAATGACAGTCCTGCCCCTGCTCTATGTGTCCAGGCAGCCATATTACTATCTGAAGTACAACTTTCCTAACCTTTCTCAAAATTTTCTCCAGCATTTCTACAAAAAAAGAGGGTTGGGAGCTCCACAGGGTTTCAGAGCCTTGAGGCTCCAGGAAGAAGGTAATTGGAACAGAAAAAATCCTTGGAGAAGTCCAGGAAGACATGAAGGAGGAAGCAAGAAGCTCCGGTGTATCAGGATTGAGCAAGTCATTTTGTTTCTTGAAACCACGCTTTGAATTTTCATTATAAACCACTGTGATTTTCCATCATCCACATTTCAGATGTTTTATTTTTTAAATTTTTATTATGACAAGCTTGTAGTACATAATGTTTATATTCTTGGTGAGAAAGGATATATATATATATATATAATCTTCATTCCTTTTACCCCCTTTTCCTCCCTTCCCTTCTACTTCTATCCACCTCTTAAACCTCTTTCTTTTTTCTCTGATATGTGAGCAACTGAGATTTTTTTACTTTTTTACACTATCTGACATGTATGTTCTTTAATTTATATCCATGGACATCTTAAGGTGAATATTTACTTTTAAATCTGCATATGACATACATTTTACATGCTGTCTGGAATTCTAGATATTAATACAGAATTGTATGAAGTTGAGTAAATCATTACAACTGACCAGTGCCTGGACTGTAAGAGATATACTTGTTGTCTACCTGCTATGTGTTTTATTTACTTAAATCAGAACTCCCCTTACTCTAAAATATATAATTGAATCCTTAGAAATTAGAACACAGAGCACTGCTTTAGTTATTCTGCACATTCTTAAAATATCCTATTTATGTTGTGTAGACCATTTGGCTTGCAGGCATTGTATACACAATTTTATTACTCTTAATATATTTATTGTAAATTGTACTTTTATAATATGATACTGATCTTTATGGTATCCAGACTTTTACTTTATTTTTATTCACATTATGTGAAGGAACCTTTTTAAGGGAGTTGGTTCTGTGTGTAATATTAATCACTATGTGTGTGGCGGTCTGTCCATCTATGTTTGTGAACTTTTCTGTGTGTGCATATTTAAATCACTCATGTCTTTGCAGATGGATAAACAAATATATGAGCATGTGTGTTCATGTTGGTGTATGTGTTAGTTTACATGCACGTGTCCTTCCCTAATTGTGAGACAAAACAGTTAATGATTCAGATTACACAGAGCGATGTCAGAGACAGAGCAGGGAAGGAACCAGAACAGTGAGGGGAAGAGGAGCAGCTGGAGCAGGACAGCTCTGAACAGGGAGAGGAGTCAGTGATGGAGGTGAGCAGCGAACGCAGGAGACAAGCGAGGCGAGAGTGTATGAGACACGGGGAGGAGAAAGGAAAAGGTTGAGAGGAAAAGGCAAAGGAAGCTAAGAAATGTAGAGAGAACGACATGGAAAGGGTACTTAAGGAAAAATGAGGGCGAAAAGAAATTCACAAAAACAAAAGGAGAAAGAGTGAGTCTCCAGCTAGACCTGCTTTAAAAAACGATAAAATGAGACATTCAAGTTAAAAAAGAGATAATAGTTACTAAAATGAAAACCTGTGAAAGTGTACATTTTAATGCTGAAGGTAAAAATGCTTCATACCCTAATAATGCCAAGGTTCTTTGTAAATTTCTTTCAACTCTAGTATAAGGGTTCAAATACAAAAGTATTAAAATAGGTCTATGCACATTTTCTTACAGAGTATACAACATAAAATATGTAAATTGTTGTATGAAATGAAAAGGAATTCAATGTTTATTCCAAGAGCACTCAAAATAGCTAAGTTGTCCTGAAACATGTGAATGGACAAATGTAATATGATCTGTGTTCACAACAGAGTATTACTCGGGAATAAAGAGGAACAAAATCCTATTCTGTGCAGCAAAATAAATAGAAAGAGGAGACATTATGTTAAGTGAAACAAGTTAGACAAAAATGACGTATAGCACATGTTCTCTGTCATATATGCAAGCTAACAGAAGTCAATCTAAAGGTATCACAGTGATTATTAATTATTCTGAAGGACATCAAGGTGGGTGTATGGGGTTTGAATTTGTAGTTTAGTTTTATCAGTGTATGCTGTATGCACACGTGAAAACATTAAAGAATCCAGCACATATATACAGTTACTGTGTATTATTAGCAACATTAAATGAAAGAAAGAGACTCATAGTGTAGAGCTTTGGTATGTTGTTGGAGTTAAGCTGTTGGAAGTCCAAATCAGATTGCTATAACTAGAAATTGTTTTCTGTAAAAACCTATCACAGATAAAAAAAAAAAGGATAAAAAAACGGAAGCACATCAAAGTCATCAAATCACAAAAGAACGCAGAAATAGAGGGGAAAAAAAGATCAAAAGTTGATAAAAACAACCAGAAAATAATAAACAAAATAGCAATACTGTCTCCTCTATTTAAATGTAAATGACCTAACCCTCGCATCAAAAGCTATCAGCTAAGTTTACAGAAATTTAAAAAACACAAGACACAACTTTATGCTTGCTACAAAATATTATCTTAAAAGACCTACATAGGCTAAAAGTGAAAGTGTGAAACAAGATATTCATGCAGATGGAAAGATTGCATGAAATCAGAAATAACAACTTTTATGTCTGCAGCAATAGACTTTAATCTTAAGACATTTGGTTATTTCTGTTGGACATGCAGAGAGCCATGAACCTATGCAGGTCCTATTCGCATGCACAGCGTACAGAGTCTACCCAACACTCTGCCTTCTTCATGAAATCCAACTCTGTTATGAAAGCACGAGCATACAAGCAAGCCACAGTTCATTGTGTCTCCAAAGTATTCATTTTCACAAAAAAACTTCAGTAGGACATATGAAGTTTCTTCAAAATAGTTTGAAGGTAAGACACAGAGACTTCTGGGGCCATTCCATTGGTGCAGGTTCTTGGCCATTCTTCTGCTGTCTGTATAGTTCTTCCCCTGCTTTTCCTTCCACTTTCCCCAACTTACACTTGCCTCCACTGGTTACACAGATACATTTGCTTCCAGTGTACCTCTTCCTCTGAGCACCCTTGGGTGTCTTTCTTTGGAGAGTTGGTTGGCCTTCCTTTAGCATCTGACTTAAGAGAATACACGCACTTAAATTGCACTGTATCTACTTCCATCTCTATCTGAATGGTGCTCATGCAGCCAATTTGTGTCACCCGTAAGGAACCCAAGTACAAGAACCTCCAGTCTTTTAGGGACACTTCACTTAAACTTGTCACAAACCACCATAGATTCAGGCATCTTTGTTTTCTTGTACAATAAGCAAATCTACACCCTGAGCTAGTACGTGGCGCTGTCTCTGTCTTTTAAGACTCATTCTACACAAACAGCCAAGAAAAGATTTTGCTCCAGAATTGTAAGTCTCGGGATGACTACCAATAAGGCACGCAGATACCTGACAACCCACAGAGGGGGCCTCCTAGAAATACCCACCACTCCTTTGTACACAGTTTTGTCTTCCATCCAATGTTTCTACAAGTGCATCACTGTCCTCAGATTGTCATTAATATGACCCAATGTTTGTTACCAAGCCCATGTTATTTCCTTCCTGCAACGTCCTAGGGCAGTTTCCAGCAGGATACTGTGCTGAAGGAAAGAGACTCATAGTGCAGAGCTTTGGTATGTTGTTGGAGTGAAGCTGTTGGAACTCCAAATCTGTGCCCAGTCTACCACACTGACCTGAGAGTTCTGCACTGACACAGCTTGAGGAATCCCCAAATCACCAACATACACCTTAGAAGATGATGTCTTTGTCCGTAAATTTCTTCTTTTTAAATTGTACATGCTATTTGTTTTATCCATTTTGTTGCAGTACTGACAATCAAACCAAGTGCCTCATGCACCCCAGACAAGAACTCTACTACTGGCTACACCCGAGCCTCCTTCGGTGTTGCTGTCTCCCTCTCTGAGGGCCTCTCTGTGTCTCAACTACTCACATTTGTGCAAAATGCTGCACTTTACCTCCTTCTGACAAAACCTGAGAATTTGAACCAGAGTCTGGACGCAGTGGAGTTGCAGCTCATTAGAACAAAAGGGCTGACAGCAGGGAAGCAGGTGGAAATCAGGGCAGAGGTGTTCAGGAGCCACCAACTAGGAATACTGAAATTCACAACAGAAGCATAAAAGCAGGAGGAGAGGGTGTAAAAACACACAAAGCTGCACACGAGGACAAGGACACTTTGGGTGGCCCTGGACTCAGGGGATGATTTGTGGGAAACGTTTGTCCTTCGGATGTGTTGGACCTGCTGCTTGTGCCTGTGCAGAATGAAAATCATGGAGCTGCTGGACCAGATCATGATCCCAGAACATGAAACTTCAGGGAATAATACGAATGCTGCATACAATGCTTCTGTGATTTTGTCTGGAAATCCTGAGGAGCAGTATCTAAAATATTTTATTTTTGTGGTATTTTTGCTGCTGTATTTGTTGATGCTATAAAAGGGAAAGATACAATTTACTAACATATTGAGACTCCAACAAAGGAAAACAGACAAGCCAATGTGCTTGGGAAGTTTAGCTTTAAGCTGCTTCCATCTGGAGCTCATGGGGCTGATCTTCACGGTCTGAAAGACACTGAGGAGGCAGGTTGTACTGACTGACACACCTCTGGCCACTCTGTAGACATACAAAAGAACTGTGCATCTAGTAATTTGAGAGAAATACTTTACCCCAAAGGCTTGCACTGTCTGTGAGACTCCCTTAGACAGCATGATCACTGTGTTTGCTATAGTCAAGTGCTCAGCTATTAGATCTGTGGGCCTTAACCTGTATCCAGTGAAGCAGAGAGAGAAATAGTGGAACAGAAGAACAACATTAGCTAGGATCCCAGTGACTGTCTGAGTCAGAAAAGTCATTCCCATTGCCAGGTCCTTAGATGCCATTCTGCTATGAGGATGTAGGAATCACCAGCCCGTTGGTGATTTGGAATAGTGAAATTTCCACTTTGTTGTGTGGTGCTCTAGGATTACTGGAGACAACAGAGTCTGGAACAGGGGGAGAGAAGGACAGGGCTCCACACCAAGGCTGAGCTGGTGTTAGTTGGGGTGAAGCAGTGACAAGAAATGGAAAGAAAGCATAGGAGAGGAATCACTTCGCATCAGAAGGAGGCTGATCTCAGTGGAGCAACAGTTTTCACAAACTGTTATTTGCATATAAACTATGCACGTCTTGTCCTACACTTTAAGTGGCCTCAAGGTTACTTGTACAGACTAAGACAATGGGAACACCACATACATAGCAGTTATAGCATGTCATTTAGGAGGTATTAAAAATAAAAATATCTTCACATATTTAGCTCCTGTACATTTCAGAAACTATTTTGAGGCCATATCTGCCAGATGCACATATTTGAAACACAAGAGTACAGAAAGCAGACCATAAAGCATTTTCTGTAGGAATTTGAATTTGTGAACAGGAAATAATATTCCCAGTCACAGTCCACACCACACTGCAAGTGGATCATAAATAGAGTACTGATCAAAATGGGAAAGTGTGTGGTCTTAGTGTATGAAAAGATTACTTAAACACTACAAAAATTAACTAACCACAGAGTGTGATACAGTAAAACAGTTCATTTTAGGTAAGAGATTCACCTCACCAGAAGACAAAGAGAACCAATTCCAGTATCTATGAATAACCACAAGTGATTAGGAAATATCCAGACAACAAAATAGAAAAATTTGTGCAACCTGAACCAAACAAGCACATAAAAAAGTGGCTGCCCAACAGCCTACAGTCAGTGCAGAGTAACAGTAAATAACAGGAAAAAATAAAATAATGTCATTACTGTTTAGCAATGAATAATGACCAGAAAGCTAAAATGAAAGTAGTAGAAAATGTCAAGTTTACACAATGATGTGGATATGAGAGGACTCTCATTCCCTGTTTAGGCTTATCTATTAGTACAGGAACTCTAGTTCATGTCTACTAAAGCTGGAAAAATCTTAACACACTCACCAAAAATTTTGCTCCCACATATAGGACCAATAGAAACTTGTGCATGTGTTTAAAAATGACCGGTTCTAGATTTTACATACCAGTGTTATTTATAATAACCCTACTGTAAAATAAACATGCGTGGATATTAGCAGCCCAATTCAAAATCACCTGTTGGCTATTGACACAATGCAAGCACATACAGAAGTTGTAATCAGTGATGCATGAAAACATGCAACAGAACAGATCAATTCTTTAATAATACGTGGGGTGAAAAATGCAGATATGAAAGAATTGATATTACATAATTGCACTTGTATGAACCACAACAAGACAGAAGTGATCTGCTCTCCTTGATGTCAGGATAGTGCTATGCTGAGCTGGGAAAGCAGGTGCTGGAATGGTCACAGGGGAACTCACGGAGCATGAACAATAATCTGCCCCTTGAACTTGAAGCTGCACAGCAAAGAAACATTCAGATTATGAAATGGCATTGAACTACATTCCTGTAATCTGTGTATGTACCTTTAAAAGGAAAAGAAAATATCATCATGAGAAACTCTTGCAAGAAGATTAAAACAATTATGTTGATCCTCTATTTCCCAGGAGGAGTTTAAAATTCTTAGTTTACTACATTATGTTTTGTTTCCATTGTGTGGTGTAATTTCTAGGTTAGACAAAATAAGATCCTGAGTATACACGATACAGAGTAAAAGGTTAAAATGTGCAATTGTAGAAAATAATCACAGGAAAATTTAAAATACAAAGGTTAAAAAAATAAACAGGGTGTGATGAAAAGCACAAAATAAGTCAATCTATTGAAACTCTAACAGGGTACTCTTACTATAGACTAATTCTTACCAAAAAAAGTCATATGTTTCCTTTAAGAGGAAATATTGGTGACCTTTAATTGAAAACATTTTTGGAGCTATAAATTAAATATCAATATTAAAAAATACAAATCATGTATTTATAATCAAATGAATAGTATGAAAATAAACATAAAATGACATTAATGAAAACGGAGTTTGTCAATGTTTTTACTGGTTACTTTTTAACTTTTCAGTTGTGCATATTTTCAATATCATTGCTTCCTGGGCAACAAACATGATCAGTAATCTGTTTTCTTGTTTGTTTTTCTGTGGTTCTGAGGCAGAAACACAGGGCCAGTCTTATCACTGAGCTACGTTCTCTAGCATTTTTTTTTTTTTTAACAGCACCGCACTAACTTGCCCAGCCTGGCCTGAAAGTCGCTATCCTCCTGCCTCAGCCTCCTGAGTAGCTGGAATTACAAACATGCACCACTGTGCCCAGCATAACCAGTGTGCGTGTCAGGTCTCCCTCTGTGTCATGGAGCATGAGGCAGGTGCTGTGTGTGAAGGAGAGGCTCACCTGGCTTGCAGCTTTGGAAGCTCAGTGTCCAAGATCTGGGGGCCCAACTGGCTTGGCCTCTGGTGATGGCAGCAGCAAGAAGCTCATCATGCCTGGGGAGCAGGAGCAAAGTCTCACTTCCAATGGCAGCACAAAGACAGGGAAGCTTGCAATGGAGCCCCCGCCCCGCCCCGACTGCACTATGATGACCCTAGTCCTTCCTGTGTATCCACACCTCCCCTCCCCACCACACCAGGGACCAGGTTTTACCACAGCACACACTTTCGGGACACCAGCCACATATAAGCCGCAGATCCTGGAATGCAAATACAGCATGTGGGCAGCAGGCTGTGGCAGTCTCAGGTGCCCAGAGGCCAATCTCAGTTCCCTCTGAGGACGGGGTCTTCAGAGCCAGAGGATTCTGTGTGAGAGCTTGAGTCCAGGCTGAGACTCCACATGCTCCACTTTACTGCTGCTCATGAGGGCCAGTGACTGAAGTTTTCCCCGCTTTAGGATTCTTCAAAGAGCTGAATGTTTAACTTCAATCATGTGTACAATGGAGTGTGAAAGTTGAACTTTACCCTTCACAAATCTCTGCGGCAGGAGCTACTGCTCATTTTATGCAAAATATGAGGCACTTTCGTATGGAGAAGCTAAGAGATTTGATTCAATTGGCTGCTGTGATAGGGACAGAGTGGGGATAGAAGTGTTCCCAGCTGGTCACAGAGATACTGTCCTAACCATGTGCTAAACTGAAGGGACAGTCAGCTGTGCTTCTCCTGATGCAGACCTGTGTTTACAGCACTTTCTATGTCTCCTCAGTTTCTTTTACTTTCATAGAAATCTGTTTCAAAATTTTGCCACTTGGAAGAGACAGACATTTTTTGTACAGGGCAATGTCAAACATTAATAACAGTTGGAAATCTAAATAGTAGGTGCAATCTCTGAATGCGTTTTAATACTGTAAATATTTGCCCTGTTGTGGTTGGATTTAGTCAAAGAAATATTGGCTTTATATTAGGATGCCTTGAGGGTAAAATTTATTTGCTTGCATGAAAAAACTACAAAGAGATTATTAAGTAATATGGTATTCTGAAAAAGTAGGATATGAAAAATTTATGTATGACAAGATAATAAAAGAAAAAACTGAATTTTAAAATTTTGGAATCACATACTTATCCACTTACTATGTAATGTGATATCACATACTTATCTATTTTTTGTTATCTAAGAGAATCTCTGAAGGATGTTTGATTGGTTAAAGATACTAAAATAAGTGCTATGCAATATTTAACATGAAAAGTCCTTTATACACAAATGAAATCATGAGGAATGGGGTTGATACCAGAAAATTTAAAAATTTTGTTAAGTTTGTGGATAAAATTTAGATACATACAATGGTCAAATTCATCAAGGGGAATTTGTTCCTGTGCATAATATACCATTGTTTGTCTTTTGTTCCTCTCCCATTATCCTCTCCTCCCTTCAATCCCTCTTTTCTTCTTTATTTACAAAGCTTTGTTTCCATTTTATCTTTCTTTTGTGATTTTTTCTTCTCCCTTCCTTCCTTTTCCCCTCTCTCATCCCTAGTTCCCCCTTCCTTTTGAAATTGTTGAAAGCATGCTTGAATATTTATAAAGCAGAGAACATATCAGAGAGCACACTGTAACTTGTCACATGGGTCCCTTTCTTGAAATGCAGCTGCCCTGGCTTCCAGCAACAGAGCAGTCTCACAGCAGTTCTGAGGGCTCTAGTGTTTCTGTAGAGACACATTTACATCTCCATCATGGGATTCGTAGTTCCAGAGTTAGAGACAGCTCCTCCATTCCAGACATGGCTGTGCTAGTCAGACACACTTTCTACATGGGATTAGACTCTTCTACAGATCCGTGCTACCCTTTACCACGAATATGGCAAGTTTTAATGAGACATTTCTAGCAACCCTGAATATTTTCTCTGTGATTTCTATAATAGACAATATACAGAAGAATGGCTTTAGATCGACTTTGCAAGCCTAAAGCACTTTAAAATCTAATTTGATTAGCTCTTGAAATAGACACCAAACTCATGAGACATCAGTGATGCACTGATCTGATTAGAGTAGCAGCCGTGGAGACTGACATAAAGCCTAACAACCTTTACTCTCTTACAGGCTCAGCTCGCTCATGTTTCATGACTTAGTCCTCCCTCTGGCAGGACTTCCTCCCTGGATTTGTTTCTAACTCGGAGAATCTAACACAGGAACACTCACTGCAGCTCAAATAGACCCCCTTCCTCACACACTTTGCCTCTCTAAAGAAGCTGAAATCACTCACCTCACTCATTCCCTGTGCCACCATGGTGGTGTCGGTGTGCAGACATGGGCAGCCAGCGTGGGTGTGAGAAGAAGACAACCGGACCCTAAGATCAAGCTTTGTGCCTCAGTGATCTCACTCCCCAGACAGTGCATTATCACCTCAACTTTAGAGACAGACGCAATGCAACCCTGGGGATCCCACAGGAATTCTGATACTTTCTCCCAGTTGCTAATTTTCATGTTCAGAAGCTAGTAATGTTTATCTCTGCCCGACCCTCCCTCTCCTCTACACTTACTCTCTAGTGAAAGCATTCTATTCTCACGACACTTTTTGGATTCCACATTTCATGGAGGAAGTCATCTGGTTCTTGTCTTTCTGTGACTCCCTTATGTCATTCAGCAGAATGGTCTTCACTTCCATTCATTTGATTGTGATGAGAGTCTTTTACTGTCCTATGGTGGGATCATATTCTATAATACACGAAATGTATATGCACCCTGTATTCTCTATTATGTGATAGACAGTTCAGTTCTTAACATTTCCTCAGTATTGGGAATAGTGCTACAGTAAAGATGAGCAAACAGGAACAATCTGATGACCTCTTTTATGACTTCAATGCCCACATCTTAGATTTTAATCCACTGTAAATTGATTTTTATTTCTAGTGAGAAGTAAGTATCTGGTATCATTCTTCTACCTGGGACTATGTACCTCTCCCTGAGCTGCATATTAAAACTTGTCTTTTGCCTTTGTAGAAAATCAGCAGGCTCTGAGCGCATGGATCATTCACTTGACCCTCTGTTCTGCTGCACTGGTCTGTATATCTGTTTTTGGTCCAGTAGCATGCTGTTCTGGTGTGTCTGGGTTACTTTTCTCTGTTCCTAAGACAAAACACCTGACATCCAGAATTAAGGAAGGAAATTTAGCTCACAGTTGGTGGAGGTTTCAGTCCATACTTGGCTGGCTCCAAGACAGAGTGCCACATGGCAGAGGGCAACACTTCATGGCAGTAGAAGACAGCGAAAGCAACAAGAGCAAAAGGGAAGAGTGGTCCAGGGTAAGGCTCTTTCCCTCCCTTATATTGTATGCAAACTATCCTCCCCAACACAGGTGTATCACTCATACTCATAATCCCAGCATTGGATCATGGATCAATCAAAAACTCCAGAAGCCCACCCCATGACTGTATGAGGCTTTGGGGAGACATCCAGACACACACCATAGCAGCTTGATAATATATTATTAAAGTCAGGTAGTGTAATACTGCTGGTTTTGTTGTTGTTCTTGAAGACTTATTTTGGTACTGGGTCAGGTGTGGTTCAATACAAATGTGAAGATTATTATTCCTCTTTCTTTGAAGCCAATCCTAGGTTTTAAAACAGAGATTACATTCAACTTCTAAATTTCTTTAGGTAGATGGTCATATAACAATATTAATTCTTCCAATGAATATAAGATAGCATTCCATTTGCCTGTGTTATCTTCATTTTTTTATTAACATTTACAGTTTTCCTTGTGCAGATCATTCCTCTATTAGGGTAATTATGTATATCTATGTGCCTTTCCTTTGAAAGTATTAAAATTGGGGTCATCTTCCTGATTTCTTTTTCACTTTTTTCATTGCTAATGTATAGAAACAATACTGATTTATGTAGATGGAAGGAGGCAGAAATATGAAGGAGTCCAGGGACTCTTCATGAGGAGTAAGTTCTAAGGCCACTGAAACTTCGCAGGAGTGCTTGAGTGTGTGTTCTGAGTTTCTGCATGTTGGGTCATTGGACTTCAGGAAAATAAGAGAGAAGTGTTGGTGATATGGAGTATGTAAGGTCATATATCTCTGTCATACTGTGGACATGTCCTAGTTAATGTGGAGAATATTCAGATATGATATGTGAATTGCTTTCCTGTGAGGTTGAAAAAATAGAGCTGCATTCTTTGAAATAATGAATCAGAGGTGCCAAATTGAATTGCCTGAGGGACAGGTTGTCAGATGGACAGGCACATTATGGTGAATAACCTGGAGGAGCTGATCCTGCTTCACAGAGGTGTCCACTGAGCACAGCTCATGATAAACATAGGAGTGAACGATTTATGGATCGTTAAACTATGAGGATCATTGTGATACTCAGGTAAAACACTTCCATATTTAGCTAGCTGTGGTAACACTCACCTGTAAACCCAGATACTCTGCAGGCTGAGGCTGGGAACAATTTGAAACCTGTGTGGGCAACTTAGCAAGGCACTGCCTCAAAAACATTGGCTAGGCTGGGGATGTCACTGAGTGGGACATTACTTTGGGTTTCCAAGTCCAGCACTGCCCAGCACCCCTCCCCCAAAACCCTCAAACTTATGTTTTGATAGTTATTCCTATTAAAATGACAATGTTGAGGCTAAAAACAAAAGAAAGATCTTTAAATAAGCGAGAAACACATACAAAAGAGTAAATGAAAGATGTACACTTGTGGCCCAAATTTCAAGCTTTGATGTACATGTAGTATTTGTGCACAATTACTGGGCAGGTAATCAGTACAGCCATTGTGGAAAAGAATATGGGACTCTTTGAAAAATTAAAGTAGAAATAACATAGAAAGCAACACTTAAGATTCTGGGAATATATGTCAATAAAATGATTTCTGTACTTATGAAAATTTTGTATGCCCATATCTATTGTCACATTACTCATTATTCATATGAGACAAGATTCAGAGAAAAAAACTTTGTTCATCAGTGGGTACATGTATGATAAAAGTGAAATATATATGAGATGTGAATACTATTTACCCTTAGAACAAAAACATCTTTCCATCCATGGTAACATTGAGGAACCT
The DNA here is from genome assembly GCF_000276665.1 of Chinchilla lanigera. Classification (NCBI taxonomy): domain Eukaryota; kingdom Metazoa; phylum Chordata; class Mammalia; order Rodentia; family Chinchillidae; genus Chinchilla; species Chinchilla lanigera. The sequence goes on from NW_004955603.1 coordinate 508,722, forward strand.
TGGATATAGAGGAGAAATAAATGAAACAAATACTTTAGAACCACAAATCTATGTAGAATTTTAAAAAGTTAAATATATAAAATCAGAAATTAAAACATTAGTTTTGGATGCCTGTATTATGGCAAAAAATTTCTAAGTTCATTCCTATAATTGTATAGGGTGAATATTTGTAAAGATCTACTAATATAAAGTATGATAATATTATATTTTATACTAAAAATGGTAACTAAATAGATGTTAGGTGCTGTTGTGCCCTGAATAGTATCTATGTGATGTGATACATATGTAAGTTTACTTGATTAAATAATAATTTCACTCTGGGATCTGAATAGTATCTATGTGATGTGATACATATGTGAGTTTACTTGATCAAATAATAATTTCACTCTGGGATCTTGGAAGCAGCACAGGAAGATATAGAGAATGGCCCATCCCTTCCCCATGACTAGGAACCAGGTAAACTGTGCAGCAAGACACAGAAACTGGTGGGAACATCAGCCACACAGTAGGGCCCTGAGCCGGAGTGCACAGGATTGACAGGCTGGATGAGCCACAGGAAACTGTCAGAAGCAACAGTAACAACTGGATCCAACATGTGGTAAGTAAGGTGCGTTGTGCTTGGGAACAAAGACACACAGAATAGAAGGAGGTGGGTGGGGCTTCCCCTTTTCTGTTTTTTTTTTTTTTTTTTTTTTTTCTCCTGTCTTTTTTTATTTTTTCTAAATATCTGGAGAGAACTGCAGTCACAGAAAACTCATCCTATCCCCCACATCCAGAGACCAAGTTCAAATAATCCCTTGCATACTCCTTCATTCTTTCTTTTCTGTCCTCTTCTCTAGTTTAACAAAGCTTGTGTTGTCAGTCTATATCCTCCAGCTTGGCTTCTACTTTCTTCTCAGTAATCTTTGTTTTACACACTGTCTTTCTTAAATTTGCCCAACACAGGGTAAATCCACTCCACCAAGGGGAATACTTTACATATAAGTTGCCAACTTATAATCAGTTCTGTAATATAAGTAGAGATTTTACTCCTATGGTTAAAGGAGTAAATTTAATTGTGGTACTTTTATATAATTCAAAATTACTCAGCTATAAAGAAAGATAAACTTGATGCTTTTATAGGTAAATGGTCACAAGTAGAGACCATAATCATAAGTAACATAAATCAGACCTGTATGTGTAAGCAATGTATTGTCTCACTAGTGTAAAAACCTGAAAGAGTGAATAAAAGCTAGGAGGTATGATAGACATTGTGAAATGAAAGGAAAATGCTCAAAAGTAAAGGGCAACTGGGGTGTGGGAAAAGATAAGGGAAAGAAAGGGAAATTATGTATGTATGTATATACAGGATAGCTAACATGGTTGTGCTACTATCTTCTAGTATTTTACTGAAAGGAACAATTAATGATTCCTTGTTTGATCAACCCTGTATGTCCCTATTTGTTTTCCTGAGAAACCACTTTGAAAATATCAATGTGTAATACAACAACTATTGTTAATTTCCTACCACTTTGTAATTCTGTATTGTTTGTATTGTTCTTATGCTATTTTGTAAATGGATGTCTGTTTGTTAATGTTTTCCTTCTTTTATTTTTTAAAATGAATTAAAAAAAATAGTTACCACAGTTTGTCAGTGTTTAAACTGTGCTAGATGCTATTGTTATTGCTAATTATACTACTTTAGCTAGAATGTCACATCTGTTTTAATTAACTGTTTTCACTTCTGTAACAATACTGAGAAGTTCTGGGTTAATACTGAGATCTCACTCTTAATTAATTGGAAATGTAGGATTTGGGGACAGACACAAACCAAGAACTTCCTACAAACAGAAAACCAAACCTTACCTAGAAAAGCCTTGATAAAAGTGAAAAAACTACTTACTACAAAAACCACTTACTACAAAACTACTTACTACAGATCTTCTGGGAAAATACTCAGAAGGGGAATAGCTGAATTGAATGGGACTCTAGACCTAGTCTTCTGAGGAATCTCCAAACCGATTTCCACAGTAGTTTCACCACTCTGCATTCCCACCAGCAGTGGAGAAGAGTTCCTATTTCTCCACTGCCTCAACAGCATTTGTTATTGGTTGATTTGTTAATGCTAGCCATTCTTATTGGGGTAAGGTGGAATCTCAGTGTTGTTTTAATTTGCATTTCTAGAAGGACTAATGATGTTGAACATTTTCTCATGTATTTATTTGCCATTTGTATTTCTTCATCTGAGAAGTGTGTTTTCATCTCAGATACCCATTTTAGGATTGGGTCTTTGAATTGGAGGAGTGATGTTTTCTAATTCTCTATATGTTCTAGATAGAAGACCTTTGTCCAATGAATAGTCAGCTAAATTTCTTTTCCCAATTTGTGGGTGTTCTTTTTACTCTGCTGGTGATTTCTTTAGATGTGCAAAACTTTTCAGTATGATGAGATCCCAGTTGTTGATTCTTTGAAGTATTTCCTGTGTGGTTTAGTTTTTGTTCATGAAGTTTCTGCCTACCCCTATGTCTTCAAGATTTTTACCTACTTTCTCTTCCAATAGATTTAGTGTTTCTGTTTTAATACTGAGATCTTTGATCCATTTTAACCTGAGTTTGGTGAATGGTGATAGACTTGGGTCTATTTTCAGGAGCAAGCCAATTTTTCCAGCACCATGTATTAAAGAGGCTATCTTTTTTTGTTTGACCCCTTTGTCAAAGATTAGGTGGCTGAGTGTGGTTGTGGTTTTAACTGTTTCTTCCAGTCTGTTCCACTGATCCTCAGGTCTGATTTTTTAGCCAGTACCAGGTTAATTTTATTACAGTAGATTTGTAGTATAATTTCAGGTCAGGGATTGTGATTCCACCTGACTTGTCTTTGTTACCCAGGATTGCTTTTGCTATTCTGGGTCTCTTCTGCTTCCAGATGAATTTTAAGAATATTTTCTCTAGATCTGTGAAGTATGCTAATGGCATTTTAGTGGGAATTACATTGAATCTATACAACCATTTTGGTAGCATGGCCATTTTCACAATGTTGGTTCTTCTTATCCATAAGCAAAGAATATTTTTCCATTTACTGAAATCCTCTTTGATCTCTTTTTTTTTCAGAGTACTATGTGCACCCGTGTTTATAGCAGTGCAATTTGTAGTAGCTAAATCATGGAAGCAACCCAAATGCCCATCCACTGAGGAATAGAAAAAAAAAAACCTGTGGCATTTTTTATATAATGGAATATTACTCAGCTCTAAAGAAAGATAAACTTGAGGCTTTTGTAGATAAATGGTCACAACCAGAGACCATACTCATAAATGAAATAAATCAGACCTGCATATGTAAGCAACATATTATCTCACTAGTGTAAGAACCTGAAAGAGTGACTAAAAATTAGGAGATATGATAGACATTGTGAAATGAAAGGAAACTGTTCAAAAGTAAAGAGCAACTGGGATGAGGGTAAAGAGAAAACAAGGAAGGGGAAAATTTTGTATATATGTATATACAAGATAACTAACATGAAAGCTATTTGCATTTTCTGTGCACTTGAGTACTCTCCAGACTTTCCACTGTGGACCTACATTGAGGTTTGTCAACTTTTTCTGGGGTGTGCTAAGGAGTAAGGGCTGAATATTTTACTGGGATCACAGCAACAAAGCCTCTGGGTATCTAGAAAGCAGGTAAGTGTAATGGGAGAGATGCATAAGGGCTTGCAAGGAGCACATCACTAAGGATCAGCAAACCCAGACCTGTCAACATTGGTACATTCCTTAATATTTCTAAACTTACCTACCCGTTGACAATGATTTCTGTTATTATGTTTATTCCATTTCTAAGTTTATGTTGCTGTCTCATTTAATATGAAATTTTGTAACTTGTTAAGGTTAACTTTAGATGCCACTGAATTAGTGCTGTTTTAGCATTATCAAAATATAAGGTGAAAATAGTGGTGCAGGCTTTTAATCCCAGTGCACTGGGAGGCGGAAGTGTGAGAATCACAAGTTTGAATACATCCTTGGCAATTTAACAACTTAGTGAAACTGAATCAGAACTTTAAAAGAATTTTGAGAAAGTGGGTTCAATCTCCTGCACCAAAAAAAGAGACAATAATGTGGTATAAATTTGAAATGTACAGATTTGATGTTATGAATTCTTGATGAAATGAATATTAATAAAATGAATATTAATAAAATCAAATAATACCTATAGTGGATTGAAAATGTATAGATTTTAAATTTTATATTTGCTCTTTGGCTATTGATCATATTATTACAGTTGTGTCTTTATGATAGTTCCAAATGAATTTATTAAAATTTAAAATTAGAATACATTGTACAGACCGTTCTCATTCTTTCTAGATTATTGAGCAGCAATGGTAGATCGATGATAAGAAATTCTTTCTTTGATGATAGCTGTGTTTTGTTTCAGGAAAGAAACTCTTTTTCCTGCATCTCTAAAGTTTTGGTAGTAGGTGTTTCCTCACTGAGGGTTTTTTAAATTTCTCCTTTACTTTTTCTCCAATCCATCAGTCATTGAGAAGCATCTTGCTGAATTTTCATGTATTTGTAAAACTCCTGGGTTTGCACTGGCTCTGCCAGCTTCCAAGTGGAAGTTTTCTTTGTTTTCCAGCCTTCATGTGCATCCAGCCTGTGCATGCAAGGGGGCATCTGGAGCTCTGTGCATTTCACAGTGGACAGACAGGAAGGGCTGGGCTCACTTCTCACACTCTCTGCACATGGACATTAATCGCATTCGTGGGTGTGGAACCTCCCTAACCCTTCCCTCCCCACACGCCATGCTCCCAATAGTATCTCACTAAAACTTAGGCCTCAATGTGATTTGATTAAAATTGAGTTTACTGGTACAATTTTGATATACATTATGATCACATTCATCATAGGAAACATGTAAGTGTACATGATGTATCATAGTATCTGTTTTATCCCATCCCCTCCCCTCACTTCAACCTGTTTTCCTTTCCTTATTTACAAAGCTTTGTTTCCATTTCATCTTTTTTTCTTATTTTTTACCTTTCCCTTCCTTTCCCCAACATGGTTTTCCTTTTCTTTTGAACAATTTCTTCCTCCTTCACAATGTCCATTATGCGCTCTGTTTCTCATTTACACTTTCAGCTTCTCATTCTACAGAGACAATGTGATATTTACATATTTGTTTGACTTATTGCATGTAAAAGTATGGTCTCAAGGTCCATCCATTTACCAAAAAATGGCTCCAGTGTATCCTTCTTCATGACTCCTTAGTACTCCATTATATAAAAATAAAACTGTTTTCATGCATTGAACTCATAATAGCATAAGGGCTCTGTCTGAAATTTAGCTATTACAAACTGTGCCACTATAAAAATGGGTGTGCATATATCAGGGTGGTGTGATACCTTTAATCATTTTGGGAAGATATCAAGAGTGGTAATAGTGTGGTCAAATGGGATCACTTGTCCTAGATTTTGAGGATTCTTCCCATGGATTTCCACAGTACTTTCATCAGTCTACACTCCCACCAACAGTGGAGAAGGGTTCCTTTTTCCCCACAACCCTGCCAGCGTTTTTTATTGGTTGATTTCTTGCCAAGAGCCATTCTTTCTGCAGGGAGATGGAATCTCAGCATTGTTTCAATTTGCATCTCTTGAATGGTCAGTGGTGTTGAACATTTTTCCTATATTTATTCGGTGTTTCTGCAACTTCTTTTGAAAAGTTCCTCTTCATTTCAGATGATCTTTAAAGATTGGAACTTTACATTTAGGTGGCCTAATTTTTTTTGTATTCTTTATGTATTCTAGATATTAGTATTTTGTCTGAAGAAGAACTGGCTGAGATTGTTTTCCCATTCTGTGGGTTGTCTTTTTTCTTGGTTGGTGATTTCTCTTACTGTGAAAATGGTTTTTAATAACATGAGATCCCAGATGTTTATTGTTCATAGTATTTTCCATCACATCTGAGGTTTATTCATGGAGCCTTTAAAACACAGAAGAAAGAATAAATTTCTAGATACATATCAATTACCAAAATTGAATCAAGTAAGATATAAAAATTCTAAATAAACCAATATCAGTCAGTGAAATTGAGAATGTAATTAAAAACTCACCAACAAAGAAGAACCCAGGTTTTGATGGATGTGCTGCTGATTTCTACAAGAAATTTAGAGATAATCCTATTCCATTACACATCAAATACTTTAATGAAATTGTGAAAGAAGGAATACTCCCAAAGTCATTCCTTGAAGCAAGAATTACCCACTTACCAAAATTAGAGGATGATCCCACCAAAAAAAGAGACAATGACAGGACTATCTCTCTAATGAACATAGACCCCCAAATCCTCAGTAAGATACTGGCAAATAGAATACACCAAATCATCAAGCATGTAGTATACCTTGACCAAGTAGAATTCACCCCAAGGATGTAGGGAGAGTTCAACATATGCAATCAATAAATGTAATACACCATATCAACAGAGCCTAGGATAAAACTTGTGATTCTCTCAATAAATGCAGAAAAAGTTTTGAAAGAAGTCTAATACCCATTCATGATAACAAAACATTACAGATAATTTAAACAGATGGCCTCTATCTCCATCTGGTTTCTTTTGTTTTTGTTTTTGTTTTAGTACCAAGAATTGAGTTCAGGACCTTGTCCTTGCCAGGCAGCTTTATCTCAATCTGATAAAAGCCATCTATCACAAACCAATAATCAACATCATACTAAATGCTCAAAACTGAAATCTTTCACTCTAAAATCTGAAACAAGGATGCACACTATCACTGCTCCTATTTAATGTAGTTCTGTGGGCTGGGGATCTAGCTCAGTGGCACAGCGCCTGCCTGGCAAGTGCAACGTCGTGAGTTCGATTCCCGGTACCAGAAAAAAAACAAAACAAAACAAAACAAAACAAAAAAAAAACCCAAAAAGTCAATGTAGTTTTGAAACATTAACCAGCACAGTTACACAAGTAAAACAAATGAAAGTAATAAAAATAGGAAAGAATAGATTTAAATTATCATTATTTGCATATGACATGACACTCTACATAGAGCACCCTAAAAAGTCCATTAAAAGACTTCTAGATTTAATAAACAGATTCAGTTGCATAATAAGATACACTTTTACCTCCAGAAAAATTAATGCCATTCCTGTACACAAATAACAAACTCACTAAGAGAGAAATTAGGGAAACTATACCATTCATAACAGCAGAGACAATAATGAAATACTGGGAAATGAATCTACAAAAGGTGGTAAAAGATCTGTAGGTTACAGTATTCTAATAAAGGAGATCACGCCAGGTGTGGTGGTGTGTGCCTGTAATCCCAGTACTCAGGAGGCTAAGGCCTATGGATACTGTGAATTTGAGACCAGCCTGGGCTACAAAATGAGCTCAAGGTCAGCCTGAACTGCAAGGCCCTGTCTCAAAAAGACAAAAGAAAAGGATATCAAAGAGGATATCAGGAAATGGAAAGACATCACTTGCTCTTGGGTAGGAAGGATCAACATAGTATAAATGGTCATACTGTAAATTTAAAAATGATAAATAAATAAATAGCCATATTCCCCAAATTATTATACAATTTAATGCAACCCATGTCAACATACCATTAGTGTGCCTCACAGAATGAGACAAAACATTCCTAAATATCATTTGGAATTAGAAGAGACATATAATAGCAGAAACAATTCTTGGAAACAAAGACAAGGCAGCGGGGGTAGACATCACAATCTCTTACTTCAAACTATTCAATAGAGCTACTGTGATGAAAACAGCATGGTACTGGTAAAAATTCGACCTGAGGATCAATGCAAAAGTTAGAGGATGTTGAAACATCTCCAAACACACTCAGCCACCTTATCTTTGACAACAGGGCCAAACACTTTCACTGGAAGAAACATAGCCTCTTTAATAAAGATAAGCCTCTTTTTATTTTATAAAAAATAGCCTCTTTAATAAAGGCTTTTCAAGCCTCTTCAAGTGCTAGAAAAACTGGATTTCTAATTGCTGAAGAGTAAAACTAGACCCATGTCTATGACCATGCACAAAATTAAAATCAAAATAGATCAAAGATCTTGATATTAAAAGAGAAACATAAAATAGACTAGAAGAAAGAATATGTAGGCTCTTCAATGTGAATTTGACCACTATACAATACAGGCAAATATCAAAATATCATATTGTGAACCTACAACTTATTAAATCTCTGTTGATATTTTCAAGTACACACACACACACACACACACATATATATAAAACACATACATTTATGTTTGTATTATAGAAATAAGTTATGTGCTAAACAGTAGGGCTCATTATTCTTCCAGTATTCTAATAAAGGAGATCATGCCAGGAATTTGGAATTTTCCATTCCAAATGTAACTTTGAATGTTTCCAGCTAGGGCATGTGTACAAACTGAATGGTATATAAACAATGATAAGAAATTAAACACAGTCTTCATGGTAAAACCAGCATTGAGCATGTGGTGAGGCTAAGTTGGATGAGGAAGTGAAAAAAGACAGCAAATACGAAGCAGCAATCAGACATTTTCTGAAAAAACTGAAAGTTGTTACCTTGTTCTAAAAAAGTTAGATCATTAGCCATAGAAGAGATTGATTCTGAATGAGATGCTCATCTTCATTTTAAATACAAATCACAGTATTTTTAGAGGAATATATGGAACAACTTCCCTGTGGACTTGAAATAGGAATAGATACTTGAAATGGTAGAAGACAGATTCAAAATACACAGTGAAGTGGTAAGTCATGTTGTATTACAATTAATAACTTTTATTTATGAAAGGATGGAGACAGAGAGAAGATGGAGAAAGAACTTTTTTTCTGGTATATAGAAGGAAATCTTAAAACCAGTAAGCATAATTAGGTGTAACCATGACAGTAATGGGAAAATAATAGACTCTTCCTAAAACACAAGATGAAGTGAATAAGTACATGTAAAAATCTATCCAACATCCTGAGTAACAAGGGAAATGAAAACATATCCTCATGTCTTCCTACAGCAACAAGAAGAATAAACCTAAAATAGTAATTCTTAGCAAGCATGTACATACACTAGGAAATTTGTATGTTGCTAGAAAGTATGACAATTAGTTTAAATGTTTTATAAAATTTTTGGCAGTATCACATAAAGCTCAACTAATATAAAGACTAATGCAGCCACCACGCCACTGTGCATATATACAGTACAAATTTACACGTGGAAGAAACGTATTTTTCAGAGTTTACAACCCATAGCACCAAAGGAAACATGAGTACATCAACATGAGAATGACCAGCTCTCTGATGTACTCACAGTAGAATTCCATCCTGAAAAAATTTTTAGAAGTAAATAGCAGAAACATGAGAACAACACAGTTTAGTGCTATAAAAGATCTGAAACAATATGCATAAATATGGATAAATTTCAAACAGCATGTAGAAATTATTCAGTCAGTGTAGCTCTGTACATAGGAGTCTTATCACTTGAGGACCTAACAGGATGAGGAACCTGCAGGCTTCTTCCAGAGATGCCCATGATCACCAGATTTAGGTCACTAAAGAGAACCTACAGACATGCAGGATGAATTGGGGAGCTGAAAAGGACTTCAAGGGAATGGGCAGGGAATGAGGAAATTGTTGGCTTTAAACTCAGGAGAAGATTTGGATGTCAGATTGTTCCCATGCATGCGTGACCTGCTTTTGTATTCTGCTTTTGTATCAGTTTAAAAAAAGTCTTTAAAATCACTGGTTCAGGTCATTAACATCACATAAAACATCAAGGAGTGAGAGCAGTCACCTCAGCAGGGACTCACCAAAATTTCCATAGTGAACAGCAGAACAAAACCCATAGTCTTTACAAAACTTTTATGCCTCTCTTAACCAGTCACATGCAGAGGAAAAATGACAATTCCAACACCAAAAAGGTCAGCACAGGAACACAGAGGAGCCAGCAGGCTGGCGCAGATAGCACTTGTGTGGGGTTGGGGATGTTTACATCTTAGTGTTGTGGCTGTGGAAAATGACAGAGACTTTCTCCAAAATTATAAAATGTTCCTGGAGATTGATCCAGAAATCAAGGCTCCTTGTGTGTATCTAAAAGAATGAAAATTGAGATCTCAAAGAATTACTTTTACTCTAATGTGATTATGAAATAATTCGAAAACAAACATGTGAAAACAAAACACGCAGAAGCCATCCAAATGTGCACTGAAGGAGAGGTGATAAGGAAAATGTGTTGTACATGTGAACCTAATATCAAGCCTTAGAAGGCAAGCCAACCCTGTAACAGATACAGACATGATCTAATTCAAGGCCATCACACTAGGCAAAATAAAGCAAATAAAGAAAGTCTGAAAAATCCTGGGTGACCTCACATGAATGTAGACTATACAATGATCAAACCTACAAAAGTGGAGAAATAAAATTTCTGAAGAATATTGTATGATATATGATTGAAAACACGACATTGTGTGAGTAAAAATTTACCATGATGCTGGATCTTATTTGCTATTACCACAAGAGGAAGGAAAGTCAAACAACAAGTGAACACGGGTCAAGAAGGATCTCTTGGAGGTGATCTGTAAATTTTACATAAATTTTGATGTTTGAAAAGATCTTTAATATCAACTGTATGGTGATTATACACTTACATGGATCTTTATGTCAAGGGAGGGTGGAGGGAGCAGATATGGAAGGAGCAGAGGATTTGCAATGACACTGTGGGAATACAGCAATGATCTTGGGTAACACACTTCACAAAACTGAGAGGTTTTCATTGATTACAAATGAGAAATCAAAGAAAATACAAATACTCTACAGCAAACACTTGCTACAATGATAAGGATTTATTGCATATCTCTTCTGTCTACAAGTCTAAATTGAGTTCCTCTACTCAAATTGACAAGATTACAAATAGTTTCCAATTTAAAGGGCACTGGTTTTCAAGACAGTGTCACATGTGTGCTTATTTCAAAGTACACCCAGTTAGGCACACTAAAACATTCAGAGTCTGAATGTCCGTCATGCCACAGTCAAGTAGCTAAAAGTTAAGAGCTGTGTGCCTGTGTGCTTGTATTTGTCTCATGACCACATTTTGTTTTGCAGTACTGAGGGTGGAAACCAAGACCTCACACGTGTCAAGCAAGGGGTCTACCACTGAGCTATGTCTCAAGACTGTGGACAGAACATTGACATTAAAACAAGGTTTATTGTTTAGAATAATCAATACAGATAACTGTCACCAAACATAATGAATTTTTAAAACAGTTACTTCAACAAAATAGTCATGAGACTGTAGTTGAAGTATAAAATAAAAACCTGGATCTGCAATACAAGAATAAATGACCGAATCCAAAACTATAAAATGAGGAAGTAATAAAAGGATATTAAAAGCAGCAAAACACACTTAAATATATAGTGATTCTATAATTACAAATATTTCACTGACTAAAGTGAATTAAAATATGTAATTAATTGAGAGAGATAAAAGTATTCAACACAGGAAACACAGAATAGACAAATACAAAGAAAGAACACACAAAAAAACACACAAAAAACAAAGAAAGAACACAAACAGTGAGACATGCAGAAAGAAAGAAACTGAGAAAGGAGATAAAACACCTTCAAGTTTAAAATAAAATTATGTTAATCATCAATATTAAAAGGTATTTCCTTTGCATTGCTGTGAATTACTATTCATTAAAAAAATCTCTGGCTATCATTTTATGCCTAATTGTACAATAACACTCGCTTATAACTGTGTGTTGGTCTTTAGGACAAATGTCTGCATGCAGTATTGAAGACGGGAAAAGAATGATTCACAAGTCTGATGTGGTGCGATGCATATTTACTTCTTCCACATGAACCTGCATACACACTGTTCATGAGTCATGAGAAGGAAGGGACTAAGAGTTGGAAAACAAGCATAGATTAAGGCAGAAATTTTAACAAGCCACCAAGAAGCTTCATAATAAAGAGAAAACCAAACATTCAAGATGGAAGACAGGACATAGAAGGATACAAACACACAGACCAACGTGAGGATGCTTTGAGAAGCTCTTGTCTCAGCGGAAGATCTTGACGGGATTTTGTGCCTGTGAATATGCAGAGTTCGCTGCTTGTGCCTGTACAGAACGAAAACCATGGAGCCACTGCTCCAGATCATAAGTTTCAAACACAAAATGTCATGTGATAATCTCAATGCTGCAAAAATGGAGATTTTGTCTTTGCTAGAAATCATAGCTGAACAATACTGGTAATCTATAGTGTTTATGATGTTTGTATTGTTCATTTTGTCACTCACAAGCATAGGAACTCTAATGTTTACCAGCATGTGCAGGACCCAGCAAATGACAGGACAGGGCCCAATGCACTTTAGGGCTTTCACTTTCAGCTCTGCCCACCTGGAGCTCCTGGGGCTGATGGTGATGGCCTGGAAGACACTCAGCAGGCAGGTGGTGCTGAAAGACACACCCTTTCCTACTGCTTGAAGATAGAAAACCATTTTGCATCCCACATTATTGAGGAAGTCTTCTATCCCAAGTGCTGCCATGGTCTCTGGGATTCCTCTGGAGAGAATGACCAAGAGGTTGGCCACTGTCAGGTGCCTGAGAATAAAGTCTGTGGACCTAAACCTGCACCCACTGAAATAAAGGCAGATAGAATGCCATAAAAGGGAGAAATTTCCCAGGCTTCCTATGACAATGGGAAAAAGGAAGAGGATTACAAATTTCAGATCCATAGATGTCATTCTTCTATTGTGCAGGGTTCATATCAACATTCAAAATGTAGGATTCTGTATGGAAACAGATATTATGAGGAAAAGATTTCACATGAAATGAATTCAAAATTATGCACATTTATATTCCTTAAATTGTGTTTCATAAATATTAAAAGGTAATTTTCTTTGCATTGCTGTGAAATACTGTTAATTAAAAAATATCTCAGGTATATATTTAATATATCTAACTACATACTTTGTGTTTTTAAAATTTAAATCATCCCTCCTCCCTGTGTGTCTCTGTCACCACAGATGAATCATTTTTTCAGACATGAGAACTCACTGAAACACAACAGACCCTGAATCAGCTCGTTCTCTCACAGCCTCTATTTCAGAGGATACAATAGAAAATACTCACCCAGCATCTTCCTGCTTCTCCTCCTGCTTGTGTGGGAGGCAGGTGGCCAGACCCCAAGATATGGATCATGATTGTGTGATCTCAACTCCCAGTGAAACGCAATTACCACTTCACCTGTACTTTTCATGACAGTGCATGTTCAGGCAGTCAAGATGACTGTAAAAAACAACTAAAAAAGTGAATAAGTTCTCTCCAGATCCCAATTCCCAGAAACAATTAGTTTCTGTGGGCATTGCCATGCAGAGAGAGTTTGAGTGCTTTGGAGGATCTTTCCCTAACAGCTACAGGAGCGCGGTCCCATAGGGCGCAAGGAGAAAACTTTGCTGTCTGAAAGATGAAAAAAACCCAGTGAAGCCTGTGTATTTTCCTCAATTGTAATTGATGCATAAATATACATACATATGTGTGTGTTCATGAGAATATTGGTTTAAAATACATAATACATCCTATATATACAGAAATAGAATTATATACACAGGTTTTATATATACTTGTATGTGTGTGCGAACAGTTTAGCATGATATTAGCCATTTTCAAGAATGCAACATTGTTAGTAACTATAATTACCATGACTTAAAGTATGTCCCTAGAACTTCCTACTACCTACAAGGAAATGATAATCACTGCCCAGCACACCCCAGGCCCTAGTCACTAGTAACCAGCACTCTGCTTTTCTAAGGACACCTGACTTTATCCCACATACACATAAGATCATGTAGTATTTCTTCATTCATTGCTGGATCATTTCTCTTAATATAAAATCTTCTCTGTTTATCTACCTTATCCACAATGATGGGTCCTTATTTTTAAAGACTGAGTAGTTGTTTGTGTTTCTTTGTTTGCTTTGCTTTTTTATTATAGAAAAAAGATAAAACAATTTTCATAACAAATAATAAAAGAATAACGATAGTTACTGCATTATATGTTGTTACATTTAAAGTAATTTCTCAGGGACAGTTGGTTAAAATTTTTCCCCAATCTGTGGCTTCTTTTCACTCTGTCAGTGATCTATTTCGATGTGCAGAAATCCCACTGTTGATTCTTTGAAATATTTCCCTTGCGACTTGGGTTTTGTTCATGAACTCTCTGCCTACCCCTATGTCTTCAAGATTTCTACCTACTTTTTCTTCCAGTAGAATTATTGTTTCTGTTTAAATATTTGGACCTTTGAAACATTTTGACTTTAGTGCATGGTGATAGACATGGACCTAGTTTAAGTTTTCAGCTTGTAGAGAGCCAGTTTTTCCAGCAAAATTATTAAAGAGGTTATCTTTCTTCTAGTGAACATGTTTGGCTGCTTTGACAAAGATAAAGTGGCTGAGTGTTTGTAGTTTTGTCTGCATCTTCTGTTCTGTTCCACTGGTCCTGAAGGCTGTTTTTTGCCAGTATGATGCTGATTTTATCAAAGTAGCCTTACAGTATAATTTCAAGTCCAGGATTGTTATGTCTCCTACCTTGCCTTTGTTGTACAAGATTGCCTTTGCTATTCTAGGTCTCTACTGGTTCTTGATGAACTTTAAGCATGATTTCTCTAGTTCTGTGAGGTATGCTAAAGATATTTTGATTGGGATTGCACTAAATCTGCATAACAATTTTGGGAGTATGGATATTTTCACTACATGGGTTCTTCTTATCCATGAGCAAGAGATATTTTTCCATTTTCTGATATCCTCTTAGATCTTCTTTTTCACAGTACTGTAATTTTCAATATGTAGATCCTTTATTTTCTTTGTTAGATAGATTCCTAAGTATCTTACTTGCCTGCTATTGTGAAGGATGTGGTTTCCCTAATGTCTTTCTCAGTGACTTTATTATTTGTGTACAGGAATGCTATTATTTTTGAGTGTTGCACCCAGCTATGCTCCTGAATTTGTTTATTAAATATACACGTCTTGGGGCTGGGGATTTAGCTCAGCAGCACAGTGCCTGCCTGGCAAGCACAAGGTCGTAAGTTTGAGTCCCAGTACTGGAAAAAACAAAAACAAAAACAAACAAATATACAAGTCTTCTGGTGGAGTTCGGTTCTTCTATGTAGAGTATTTTGTCATCAGTGAATAATGCTAATTTAACTTCTCCCTTTTCTATCCTTATTCCTTTCATTCCTCTCCCTTGTTTAATTGCTCTGTTTTGTATTTCCAGAACTATATTGTATAAAAGTGGTAATACTGGGCATCTTTGTCTGGTTCCTGATTTTAAAATGAAATCTTTCAGTTTTTGTCCATGTTGGTTGTTGATTTGTCATAGATAGCTTTCATCAGATTGAAATAGGGACCATCTCTTCTGATTTTCTCACGAATGAGTGTGGAACTTTGTGATAAGCTTTTTATGTATCTATTGAAAGGATCACGCAAATTTTGTCTTTAGCTTTGTTGATGGTGTATTACATTTATGGATTTGCACATGGTGAACCATCGCTGGATTCCTGGGATGAATCTCACTTGGTTATGATGTGTAATCTTCTTGATGATTTACTGCATTCTGTTTGCTAGTATCTTACTGAGGATTTCGGGTCTATGTTCATTAGGCATATTGGCCTATAGTTCTCTTTTTTGGTTGGAAATTTCTCTTGTGTTGGTACGTAACACTCACCTTCAGGAATGAGTTAGGGAGCACTGTTCCCTCTCAATTTCATTAAAAGCTTGGGGAGTATTGGTATGAAATCTTCATTAAATTTCTTTTAGAATTAAGGAGTGCATCCACCCGGACCTGGGCTTTTCTCTGTTGGTAAAATTTTAATTACATGTTCAATTTTATTGACTGATTTGGGGTTATTAAAAATTTCTGTATTTTTTCATTCAGCTTTTGTAATTTGTCTATATCTAGGAATCTGTTCATTTGTCCATTGTTTTCCATCCTATGAGAGTAAAGATTTTCAAAGTATGTATGGATCTTATGAGTTTCCACAGGATCTGTAGTGATTTCACCCTTTTTCTTCCCTATTGCATGAGTTTGAGTCTCTTCTTTCCCATTTTGATAAGATTGTATAAGGGTTTATCTATTTTATTTATTCTTTCAAAGAACCGACTCTTCAATGCATTAATTCTTTGTAATATTTTCTTAATTTCAATTGTGTTAGTTGCATTAGTCTGATCTTTATGATTTCCTCCCTTGTATGGGTTCTAGACTTGACTTCCTCTTCTTTTCTAGAAGCTTGAGGTGCAGCATGAGGTTGTTTTTTTGTGCTTGTTCTGTTTTCCTGATAGAGGTTCATGAATTGATACTAAGTTCCAAATACATTAAATACCCACAGATTGTATATGTGAATCAGAGTACAATAATGCACTATGAATTTACTAATTGCTGAGTAATATAAAATGTAATGATTTTAAGTAAATACTTAAGTCAGATACTCAAGATGTGAAGGTATAAATGTAATATAAAAATTTTACATAACATTCTGGATTAGACCAATGAATCTCTCAAAGAAAAGGGAGTGAAAAATAAAGGCATACTGAAGGAGACAAACTGACTTAAATACATTGCAATTTATGATATATACATCAATTATATTTAGAAAAATATTGCAAAGCATTTTTATTAGTATAGAGAGCAGTGATATACATTGCATGAAGCAAAATGAAGTAATAACAGCAAAAACTGAAAAATATAAAATAAAATGTTATGAGGAAGTAAACAATGCACCTGGCTTCATTTTATACTAGTATTAATTAAGGAGTTGTAGCACTACCTGTTTCATTTACATCTGTCTCCCATAACACTGGCTCATAAAAGTGCTAGAGATTAAGTGACATATGAGAGCATTCATGACTGAATATGTGAAAATAACAAACATCTCACACATCTGAGCAGCTGAGCAGCTGACACATCTGCACACTTCTTCCAGATGAGCCTGCATCCCCTGCATTCATGACTTGGGATCACAAATACACAAGCAGGAAGAAGACAAGCAGTGACCTGTGCAGAAGTCTTGGTCAGCGCCAAGCAGCTTTGTAAATGAAAGCAAAATACACATGAAAAGTTGGAGACAAGCTAAGGAAGGACACAAAGGCTTTCATAGGATGAGGACACTTTGAGAAGCTCTGGTCTCAGGGAAGTTCCTGATGAGATGTTTGTGTTTAGATGTGGTAGACCAGATGCTTGCACTTGCAAAGGCTGCAAACCCTGGAGAATCAGGTGAGATCATGTTTTCCAAACACAAAATGTCATGGAAAATAGCTATGCTGCAGAATACGTACCTGTGTCTTTCTCAAGAACATACATATGTGTATTTAAAATGTGTAGGTTCAGTAGTCTTTTTGTGGTTGTTATTTTTATTAGTCATAAACATAGACTACATGCAAGATGTAGCAGATGGTGTTAGAGAGGCCAAAGTGCTTTAGGACTCTTACTTTCATTTCTCCCCAAATGGAGTCCCTGGGACTGATTACGATGTCCTGAAAGACACTCAAAGGGAAAGTGTTGCCCAGGGAGATGAAACTGCCCACCTGTGAGGATAGCGAAAAAACTGCATCCACAATCATTGGAGAATTTTTTTATTCCAAATCCTGCCATGGTTCCAGATTCCTCTTGAGAAACTGACCAAGGAGCTGGCCATTCTTGTGCCTGAGAAGCAAGTCTGTTGACCTTTGAACTGCTGAAGTAAGGAAGACAGAACAACAGAATTGTGAAATGCCCTGGGATTCCAATGAGAATCTGGAAAATAAAAGACTATGACAAATTTCAACTCAAGAAGACCATTCTCTTTCTGTCTAGGATCTAACGTAAATGTTTAATGTACAACATTCTGTCTTGAAAGTTAAATTGTGAGTCATTTCTTCTAACTCAATACACAGGATTAGTTAGAACCTAACAGTGATTTCCATTTACACAAATAACTTAGCATAAAGAAGGTAATATGGATTAGTTAAATGTCACCAAAAACAAGATTTGGGCCTGGCAAACAGGTTGAATTATGTGCTTATCTCTGTGCATGCTATCAGAGATATAGCAATTGGCACTCAATATTACAACAATATGTACCACTTTCTATATACCAAATCTGCTTAAGTACAGTTATACCTCAGTTGTCCAAAGGGTCCAAGCTCAAACTTCCCACTACTTGAGCAACAAAGTTTAAAAGAAATCTAGTCAATGTTTGTAACTCTACTTGATAGTCTAATTGAAAATCTGACTTGAAAAATCCTGTGCTATAAATTTACATTGTGAGTTATATCTTCTAACTCAATACAACAGGATCAGTTAGAAACTGTAATGATTTCCTCTTACACAGATAACTTAAGATAAAGGAGGTTATATGGCTCATTTAAATATCATCAAAATAAGATTTGAACCTGGTAACCAGGTCAGAATTACATGCTTACCTCTGTGCATGCTATCAGAGATATTGTAATTGGTACTCAACATTCCAACGTGTATCATTTTTCCTATTTCAAATCTGCTTAGTAAGTACAATGATACCTCAGTTACCAAATGGCTCCAAGCTCAAACTTCCCACTACCTGAACAATAAAGTTCTGAAGAAATCTGCTCAGTGTTCATAACTTTAGTTGATTGTGCAACTGAAAGTCCAACTTGAAAACTCCTGTGCTGTACAGAACGAGTCACTTGTCAGCGTACAGTGGTGATGCCTCAGTCTAAGCGCTGCTCTTTCCCAGACAACATACCGTGCTCATGTTATTGCAGAAATGCTCATCACTGGCTTTTTGGTGCTTTGATTGCGTAAAGTATCGTAACCATGATTCCAGGGAAAGACAGTGATAACCAGTAGTAAAGCTAAGAGAAAAACTGTGAGAACACAATGCAGTGAAAGAAAGAAAGAGTGGAATTTCGTAGTTATGGAAAAATGTATTTTTAAGTATAATTTTTGGGCCTCAAGGCTAATTATTTGGTATCTTTTTTATGGGAAAAGCATGTTCAGTTCTCACAATTTTTAGTGTTCAAACACAAATTCGGAATGGATTGAGTTTGATAACTATGGTATCACTGTTATTATAATTGTGATAATATTCAATTTTTGAGTTCTATTTCTTCCACAAAAGAAAATTACTAATCAATGAATATTTAATAGTGTATTAAAATACCAATGCTCTAAATAATTTCTTAACTCTAGATTGATTTTAATAAATATGAATCTCCAATATGGTAGAAATAAAAAATTCATATATTATATTTATAGCAAAAATATATGCATAATTAAAAAGCTTTACCACAAGGTGAGTTATCTCAGTCTAAAATATAATCTGTGTATATGTTCATATACATATGCATAGGGTTCAAATAGACATATACACACAATTATACATATATCTTAGCATGGGTTATGAAAACAGTTGATTTTATTAAACTTCATAACTTCATTTGGTTAATTACTTTTAATTACATTCAATTGGTTAATTACTTTTTCTGATTCCTCAACAAAATACTAAATAATTCAGAGGATGTGAGTCTCTAGGGTTCTTCATGAATTTTTTTATATTTTTATATTAAAGAAAAGAAAATAAACTAAAAACAGTGGCATAAAATTTCAAAACAAGATTGTAGGAGAGTAACTGTAGTTAGTACATTGTGTGTTTTTAACCTCAAAGTAGTTGCTCAAATGATAAGATATAGGCATGAAGAACTGATCAAATAATATAGGCATAAACCTTTCTTTTCAATGAGCTAATAGCAATTTTTAGTTTAACGATCTTAGCTTAACACCTATTTCAACTACACTTTATCAGTTTGTTCAGATTTGAAAAACTAGTCTCTAATGTTTTTAATTTCTGTTCTTTCCTCATGCTTAGATAATGTCCCTTGTTTCACTCTTCCTTTGCACACCCTGGGGTGCCTCCATATGTCTCATTGCAACACCTCTGATGGAGCAGGTTAGAAGACTGCAAAAGTAGACAATGAGGTGTTTGCAACAACTTCTCACAGTAGTTCAAGATCCAGTGGGACCCATGGACCTTCCTATCTCTCCCTAAAGACACAGGGCTCCATCCCCTGCCTCACTGCATGAAATCCTCTCTACAGAGAAGATGGAAAGTGAGCAACTCCACTGCAGGCTCCTCTGCTAGATGCTCTTCACAAACAAGAAACTTCTAATTGTGTCTGGGAAATTGGAAATAAGGGAAAGTTCTTAGATACACAACTTTTGTTCACACCACGGAATTCCTGATTATTTCTACCCTGTAGGGAGGTGAAGTCACAGGGTAATCAACATTTATCCCTGTGTCTGCTTCTCTCCCATCCCTAGACACCAATACCCATATGGCTGTCACCCTGATTTCATCTTCTGCTAGCACGAAGGAGACAGACAAGTGCTTCCTTTTTTAGTCTGCCAGGGGGAGTCTGCTGGAGACGCAGGAGAAAGGGTTTCTGGGTCTGTGCTCTTGTGCAGAGCTTGTGCTTTTGAGCAGAGACCAATGTGCACTCAGCCCCCTGGATAGGACAAGGTGGAGATGCGGGTAGAGCCTGAGGATGAAGACTGTGGGACCACAGCTCCGTGCTATGCCCTGCTGACTGCTGGTGGCTTCCAGTTCAACCCTTGCTCGTCATGATTGGTGGAGCTGGGTGCAAACAGGAATGAAGTGTGAGTTGCATGACATGTAGGACAATGACTTGCACATTATTCTATCCTTAAAGATGCCACCAAAAAGTCACATGGAAATTTTTATTTTCACTACAAAATGTACTGGTCCTCTGCTTGTATTTAAATTGTGGCATTGGTACATGTACATATTGTACCTTGATGATTTCCATTCTACTCCTCTCATCCCGTTTCTCCCCACATCATATCCCCTTCCCAGTAACAAAGTGTTTATCTCCCTGTTTCTTAAAATGCTTCTTATTTTAGTCTTTAAATTGTTTATATGTTTATTCTCTCACATCAGAGAATCTGAGTGACATTTAACCTTTGTGTCTGCCTTAGTTCACTTAGCATTATGATATTTTCTCATTCTAAATCATGCTTGATGTGTCAATTGAATGCATAACTCTCTCTCTGTATAAAAATAGTTGAATTAGGTTTGCATTTATTCAACTTCTTGAAATTGAATAAAGACCATTAAAAATCATAGCTTCATACTTGAGGGTGATGGGTGGTGGAAAAATATTCCATGCATTGACTGCAGCTCTATCAACCCTGTAATACTTTCTGCTTAAAATGTGCTATAAAAATGTCAACCCCACCTCTGTTTCATTTCAACTGCATACATTTGCTGCAATTGCTTTAATTTTCTTTTGGCATAGTTGTTTCAATCTTAATATCTCTTAAAAGTCACATGTTATGTAAAGTGTTTAATTTTTAGAAAATAATGAACAGAGAAACGCACCCTCTCTACTAAATATTAACTTTGTTTATTCTCTAAATATCTAAGCACTTGAATTTCATACATATGTTAAACCCCAGTATTGTAGAACCTCGCTCTTTTGCCATATTTTATTCAGCAGTCCGTATTACACAAAATGAGATGCATGTTTTGCTACTTTATTTCTTCACATGTAATTAGTTCTGCTTAGGGGAAATAATTAGATATTTCCTCAAGATTTTCCTTCACAAACTATTTCTTGAACAATGAAATGTTGGTAGCAATGGATAATTAATGTATTCAAATGCATGAAATACAATCAGTGAATGTAAACAAAAGAGTCATATACCTGTATTATTTGAAGAACACAGACAGGAGGTATGATTTTTTTAAAAGCATAATAATAATGATAATAATAATAATAATTCAGAAACATGGATACTCTGGAATGAAACCAGACTCTATGAGTTTGTACAACAACCGTGAACCTCTCTGAGACTAAAATTTCTGAGTGTAAAAAAACTAAAATAGTGCCTAAATCATGTAAAAGTAAGTGTTGCAGTAGTTATGGCCTCCACGGATATTAAAATTGGCATAGTCTTCATTGTGCAGGTGGTCATTGGGACTGTGGGGAATTTCTCTCTCTTCAGTCTGGACATATTCCTGTACTACAGTGGCTACAAGACAAGGTCCACAGATTTGATTCTCAGGCACCAAACTGTGGCCAACTTCTTGGTCATTCTATCTAAAGGAATCCCAGAGACCATGGCAAGATTTGGGTTGGAGCACTTCCTCAGTGATTTTGGATGCAAATTAGTTTTCTATGTTCATGTCTTAAGCAGAGGTGTGTGCTTTGGCAACACCTGCCTCCTGAGTGTCTTCCAGGCCATCATCATCAGCCCCAGAGAATCGAAGTGGGCACAATTTAAAGAGAAAGTTCCCAAATACACAAGAAATTCCACTACTCTGTGTTGGGTTCTGCAGATGTTGCTGAGCTCCAGATTTGCAGCGACTATAACTAGCAAATTGAAAACCAGAAACATCACAAACAAAATAGACTTCGCATACTGCTCCAATGTACAATCCGTTGAACACTTATATTCTGTAAGTATAGCGTTGATCTCCATCAGTGATATTCTATGTATGGGGCTCATGCTCTTTGCCAGTGGCTCCATAGTTTGCATCCTGCACAGGCACAAGCACCGGGTCCAACACATCCATAGGACTAATAGCTCTGCCCGATCCTCTCCCGAGACCAGAGCCACTCACAGTGTCCTTGTCCTTGTGAGTGTCTTTGTGTGTTTCTACATCCCCTCTGCCATCATGCACATGTATCAGGTTTTTTCTGGAAAGCACAGCTCCTTCCTGCACACTCTAGGAGCCTTCATAAACGGATGTTTCCCAGCCATCTGCCCCTTCTTGCTCCTGAGCCGTGGTCACAGTGTATCCCAAGTCAGCTGCATCTGCTGTGCAAGGAACGCAGAGCCAGAGCCATCTCATCACAGCAGGAAAACGTGTGCACCGCCTGCTTTTTAGCATTGAGTTATGGATGGACACCACAGCCACGGATTCTTAAAATGCAGGGAACATAAATTCACATCTGTATTTTGTTTTTTTTTTTAAAGTCTCATCTCATTCAGATTTGAACAATAAGACTTTCTGCACATCACTGTTCCTCAGAGATTGTCCTCTAGAAGCCCACTATACTCTTCTCATTTTTCGGGCTCTTAGAACTCCTTGGGGCATCACAATCTCTTGGCAACTTTGACCTATCTTGGACCCAAGTGGAGCTGTCCACAGAAAACGGCTGAGTGGGCACCACGTTCCTTTGAATGAAGAGGAAAAGCCTCTTTTAATTACTAAAACATGGTAACTCAAGCTTCAGTGAGTTAAAAATGCTGCTGAATTTTCTTCTAAGGGCTTAGACGTCTGATTCCAGGAAGTGTCTGAGGTCTGTGGCACAGGGTTTCCCTGGGAGCTCCTGCTGTCTGTGCTTCCTGTGTGCAGTCCAAGGTCCTTAGGAGGTGTTCCCAAGCTGATCTGAGTTCTAGCGCAGCTCTCTCCACTTTCTGGGTGTCTGAGAAGCCTGTTTTTCCGCAATGATTGTTCTCTAAGGTTGGCTGCATTTTTTAGATGTCTGAGAAGGACGGGGCTGAAGGTCCTCAGGAACTCCACTATGGGTGTCTCTCAAATCTAAGAATGACAGTAGCCTGGGAAAGGCTCAGGAGAGGGGCCAAAAATTGTGGAGGAACCAAAAAATAAGACAGGTCAGTAGTGAGATTTTAACAGCTTTCTCTAAACAAAATTAAGGGTACCAGGGAGATAGCTCAGTGGTATAAGCGCCTGCTTGGCAGGTGCAAGGTTCTGAGTTCAATTGCTGGTACCCCCCCCCAAAAAAACCCTAAAAAATAAGCAGAATTAATTCATAAAACTACCTTTTGCTGACTTTATCTTTTAGTTTTTACATTGCTAAGTCAATTTTTTAACTTTTGTAAAATTTCTAAAGCGTCTCTCAAGTTTTCAGTTGTATTCCTTTACCATAAGGAAAAATAAGTATATTACAATGTCTATACTATGTGAAGTATTATATATTTTGCTATAAAAATAATTTGAATGTGAGTTAATTTACATGTTTTATAAATATCCATAAACCTATAATTCTGTGAATGTATCT
>NW_004955603.1:536509-537646 GCF_000276665.1 Chinchilla lanigera
ATGTACTAGTATATGGTCTATTTTAGAGAACGTCCCATGTGCAGCTGAGAAGAATGTGTATTCTGATGCTGTTGTGTGGAACACTCTGCAAAGGTCTACTAAGTTCACACGTTTGGTTAAATTCTGTTATTTCTTTCCCAATTTTTTGTCCAGTTGATCTATCTCTTTGTGACAATGATGTGTTAAAGTCCTCTGTTATGATTGTGTTGCTACTTATTTCATTTTTCATGTCTGGTAGAATTTGTCTTATATAGGTGGGTGCTCCTATATTTGGTGCATAGATATTTATGATTATTATCTCTTCCTCTTGAAGCTTCCCCTTCACAAGTAGGTAGTGACCTTCTTTATCTCTTTTGATCTTGGTTTGAAGTTCACACTGTCTGCAAACAGAATAGCTACACCCGCTTTCTTCTGGGTTCCTGTTGCATGGACTATTGTTTTCCATCCTTTAATTTTCAGTCTTTGAATTTCCTTTTGAGTGAAATGTGTTTCTTGTATACAGCATATAGTTGGGTTTTCTTTCCTAATCCTCTCTGCAGGTCTGCTTCTTTTGGTTGGTGCATTGAGACCATTTACATTGATGGTTATAATGGATATGTACTGGCTTATCTTTGTCATATTATTCTCCTGCTGTTGGATCCTCCTTTTCCCTCTGTTTAATTGCTTGCTCTGCTTGTTGGTTCCTTTCTGTTGTTGTTCTTGAAGTTGCAGTCTGCTTTATCTCTTTCTAGTAAATCTTTTAGTACTCTTTGTAGGACTGGTTTGGTGCTCATGAACTTCTTCAGTTGTTCTTTATCATGAAAATATTTTAGTTCTCCATTAAATTTGAAAGATATCTTTGCAGAGTACATGAATCTGGGTTAGAAGTTGTTTTCTTTCAGTACCTGAAGTACTTCACTCCAAGCTCTTCTTGCCTTGATTGTTTGTGTTGAGAAGTCTGCCATAATTCTGGTAGGCTTTCCTTTACAGGTGATCTGTTTCTTTTCTCTAACAGTTTTTAAATATTCTGAGCTTTTGTTGAGTTTCTGGGATCTTGATCACTATATGTCTGGGTGTAGATTTATTTTGGCTATGATAAACTGGAGTTCTATATGCTTCACTTCTCTGAATGTTCAATTCTTTTACCATTCCTGGGAA
>NW_004955603.1:538296-545860 GCF_000276665.1 Chinchilla lanigera
GTGTAGCTCTTGTGCTGGTGAGTGGTGGCAAGATGGGGTCCCAGGGGCTGGGGATTTAGCTCAGTGGCACAGCATCTGCCTGGCAAGCATGAGGTCATGAGTTCGATTCTTGATCCTGGAAAAAAAAACAAAAATAAAATAAAATAAAAGATGGGGTCCCAGATGCTTCCGACCTTTCTTGCATTCATTCGGCTCCCAGGAGTGTGAGGGAAGGGTGGGGGGGGTGCTCACCAGCATTCCTGAGACTGTCTGGGGTTTGGCCGAGCTTCCACAAGAGTAGGGGGGATGAAGGTCGAGTTCACCAAGGCTTCAGATATTTCCCAGACAGAGCCTGCTTCCCACACTGGAAGGGGAGGGTGAGGGTGAGTTCCCCAAGGCCACTGACTATGTTCAGGTTTCAGCTGAGCTACCAGGGAGGTGTGAGTTCTTCTGGCAGTGACCACCAAGGCCCCAGAAGTTGTCCAGGGATCTACGTGCTTCACACCCCAGTGGGAGAGGCACCAGAGTGGCTCACCGGGTTCCTAAAGGTGTCTGACGTTCAGCCCAGCCCTGGAAGACACACTATGGGTGTGGCGGGGAGCCTCCTAGGCCCCAGAAAGTGCCCGAGGTTTCCTGCCTTGCTTCCTGGTCAGGGATGGAAAGCTGAGACTTACTGGGCTTCCTGAAGATGTCTGGGGTTCAGCCCAGGCCGGACTCACAAACTGTGGGTGTGGTGGGTAGCCAGCAAGGCCTCGGAGGGTGCCCAAGGCTTCGCCTGCCTTGCACCCTGGTCAGGGAGGCAGAGTCCAGACTCAACGGGCTTCCCGAAGATGTCCGGGGTTCAGCTCAGCCCAGGCAGACACACTATGGGTGTGGCAGGTAGCCACTGAGCTGTCATGTTTTTTATCTAGTGGCACTGCAGTTTTGTATAATACATATTGTAACAAAAAATAGTACATGGCATAATCCTTAATAAAAACCTCAAATTTTTTATATTAATAACAATTGTTGAGTATGATATTCAGCTCAGAGGATATAGTCAATAAATCTTTATTATATTCATTATTTCATGTGTATGTACTGGTGTTTAAAATTAGGTCATATTTAATATAATGTGAAAAATATGTTTTTCTTATTGAGTTCCAAGACCACTTTGAGCATAAATTATGTTTGCTCTCTCTGTATGACTATGTTTCCATGGGACAATATTGGTCTATGTGCCTTGTGTGAATAGCTCTTCCTCACTGTCCCTGCACGTGTGTGTATGTCTTTACATATTTCTATGAAAGTCTACGTGGCTAAATTTGACTTTCTCATCCATACACATGGGATAGGCAGATCCTGCATTTCTCAGAACAGAATGACAGGAAATTGTTTTCCTTGGAGAAAAACTGATCCTTCAAAAGACAAAAAGAGAGTATATCTTGCTTTTTAATCAAATTTTTCAATAAACATTGGTATTGCTTTGAGTTTTATTTGTTTTTTGTTAAATCTATTCTGAGATTACCGTTTGTGGAGATTTTTGTAAGGGAAAATGGAAAACTAGTGAGATATTTGAAGGAAACTGGGATAAAATAAAGAAGGAAAATAAAGGTACACCATGACAGACCACAAACAGAAGGAAGGGATGGATCAGTAGGGGAGAAATATCTAAGGACATAGGATATAGGAAGAGGCATAAGAGGAGTTAGGGGAAACAAGAGTGGGTGTGAACCTGGAGAGGAAGAAAGCAGATGTTGGGGGAGTGAGAGAGGGAACATCAGAGCAAAACAGGCATAGATGAAATCAGAGCCAGAGTCTAGGAAGTACGGGTGCAGGAAGAAACAGAAAGAGGAGGGAAAAGGAAAAATGATAACATCAATACACATGGAAAAATATAATAATGAAGAGGATGTGCATGCACATGTGTGTGTTGTGCGTGTGTGTGTGTGTGTGTGTGTGTGTGCCTAACAGAGAAAGGAGTGCTGAGTAAAAGCACAAAGAGAAGAAGAAACACTGAAGAGAAAATTTAAAAAAAAAAAGCAAAAAGAGAGAAAACAGGGACATCTGCAATTGAAAAAGGGTTAGAGAAAACTGAAATTAGGAAAACATGTGGCAGGAAGAATAAGATACAAAAATGAGGGAGAATAAATTAAAAGGTAAAATTAGACACACAGTAGAAAGGAGCCAGTGGGAAATACAACGTGCAGAGGAAGAGACAACAGCAACCCAGAAAGAAAAAGGGCACAGGAGGAGAACAGAGAGAGGAGAACAGGTCAAATGGAGAGCTCCCCTAGGCCGAGCAACAGAGATGCAAGAAGAGTTTTGAGAATAAAGAGATGAAAAAACTGGAGTGGGAAATACGTCATGGGAGAAAGAATACAGAAAGATTTAAGAGAAGAGAATAAACCCAAGAAAAGAGTGTCAGTGGATTAAAAAGAAAATGGGTGCTTATGCTGGGGAAAATATTTAGGGACAGAAGAGAGAAAATTGAGGGGTACCAAGAGCAGCAAAAATGATAGAACCAACATTGAAGAGAATATGCACTGTAAAACAACCACTGGTGAATTCTTACCATCTTGTCCAGTGAAGCTCTGTATCATTTCTAATAGATTTTTTATATTAATTTTTCATTCTCTTTAATGGTTTCATCAATCTTGCACTCTTACATCAGGTAATCTGAGAAACCTCATTGAAGATAACAATGTGTAATATAACAACCACTGTTAATTCCTATCATTCTGTTTTGAAACCCTGTATCATTTTTACTGTTTTTGATTTGTTTTGTTTTGTCTATGTTGTCATTATTTTGTTGTTTTTTATTCTCTTTAAAAGAAAAAAGAGAATATGCCAACGCCCAGCACTGAAATAAATACTGTTGCACTTATTTGTGCCATCCTTCCAAGGCTGTGGGGATGTCTTTCTTTTTCTGAGGCAGAGGGTGCTTCCACTTGGCTATTCCTCCATAATCAGCCTCACTTCAAATGTTATAGAATCAATGTAGAGATTCTGCCAATTACTAACATACCTCCCCACTTACGCTTTCAGTATCTATGGAAATAAGCACAGGATCCATTGAGGACACTCTGAGTCAGGCAAGCCTAAAACTCTATTGTTCACCTGACTTCCTTAGACTCTTGCTCTTATTATTAGAGGGCCACAAGAGTGTTTTAAATCTCCTGAAATCAGTGTTAGTTTATATCCAGTGTTCATTATTCTGTGAAAACTCTGATCATTTCCTGTCCCAGTGTATTCTTACTTTGGGAAAAGGACATATGCCTCTCAAGGAAGACAGAAGAAGGGTTAACAGTAAGACATTCTGTTAACCCTGATGTCCTCCTTCAAGGGACAGGGCTACAGTTTATGCAAGGAGTGCTGGGTCTGTAAACTGCTTGAAGTCTGGGAATTGGTTGAGGAGCAATGATTCTCTGCCTTCACAGTTTGTGGCATATTCTTGTTCATTTGCCCTGAAATTTTTCAGCTTTTACAAATCTAGTAAAAGCTTAGTAGACAACTAATTTCACTTCTATGGGCACAGGAATTGATTAAACAGTGCTACAGGTCTATATGGATCAGAAGATCCCAAAAATTGCTTTGCTGTTGCTTTCCATCACAGTCACTAGTTCCACCATTCCTTTGGTGAGTGAGTACTGCAACTTGGCACCTCCCACTCAAAAGTCCATTTTATACCCATCACATTTAATTTTCCCCATTGAGACTACAGCCCCACAGAAACAATGGTGGAGACCTTTGAGGATACTCGTGCTCCCCTTACAATACAGTTTCTTAAAGTGGAGGGGAGGGGACATCTTGTGAACCTTCACAGTATAAAGGAAGATTTTACCAGGCACATCCTCTCCAGCATTCATATCTCCCTGACCTTCAAATACCCTCATCAACAATACCTGAAATAATAACAGACATGTCCAACTTATTCACAGTGGACTATTTTTTGACCCAGATTTTGGTCAACAAGGCAAATAAACTACAACTTGTTCAGTTCCAATTTGGATGATAATAAATATACAGCATAGACTTAATGGTCCCATATCAAGAACTTCAGCCTGATTCAGTTTTATGATTCTTGTACCATTGCCTCATACCTGTTCCTTCAACCTCTGCTATTAATAAGTAGAAAACTCCACCCACATTGTATGCCTTCTCATGGGTCATCTAGTGTACCCACACCATAGGAGCACTCTAAGACTTGAGCAGGGTACAGGACTAGAGGCTAAATTAGGTTTTCAGGATAATTCCTGAGAAGTATCATCAGTGTTTTTCTTGGTAACTGCATTTAGAAAGGTCATTGCTGTTTCCGTAGACAATATAGGATTAGTTTTCTCACTCAGTGGTGGAGGGATCAACAACACAAAGTGTGTTTTGTGGAACACATGAGAATATTGGAGCTAAATGTCCCAGGTTTCATCAGAGTCCTCTGAAACATCTTCTCAATTTGTCATATCCTATTCTTTTCTAGTCAGCATCCCCACTCTAAGAATAGACTCTTTGAAGTTGAGGCATTAACTTGTGCTGTAATCCAGCAATGGCATGATGAGGATATGTGTTTCATTTTAAGAAATTCAGCTCTAATATTACAGAAGAGATATTCTTTCAGGATACAGGTAGAAAGCTGTAAGTCATTTACCCATGTCTGAAGCTTGGAAATCCAATTTTTCAGAAAAATTTTCTTCTTTATTACTTTGTGTAAAGATGCTAAGAGCAAACAGTCAAAATCATTATAGTCCTGTTTTTCAGTAATGCTTCATTTATCATCTGCAATATCACTAAATTCCTTTCACTTCTAAGTTGTGTATTGCTGTAAAAACCTCACATTATGTACTGTCAGTCTTCTCCACGCTATCAAAGAAGAGACCATGGTAAAGCTAGGTTTTATCAAATTAAAAAGCCAATTCCAGGTATTACTAGAGCAATTAAGAAAATATATCCTTACTATTCTATTTCTCTAGAATTACTCTCTAAGCCAAATTCTGTATTGTTTAGGGAGTTCAAGAGGAAAGAAATCAATGTCATACTATGCACATTATACTATATAATGCTATTCTGGCATATTATATTATATAATTATGAGAAAGTATTTATTAGGTTAACAGGGTCAGAGGTGGGATAATTCACAAATGGATGTCTCCATAATGTAGAACCTGAGGGTGGAGAGCTTCTCAGTCCAAGAAACTGGAAGCCAGAGAAGAGCAGTGATCAAGGATGCAGCACCAATTCACAACTGAAGGCCTGGAGTTCCAGAGAGAGGGACTGGTGCTAATCCATGAGCAAAGGCCAAACAACTATTGTCTGATGTGAACCAAAGATCACTGTAGCAAGGGAGACAATCAAAAGAGCAGAATGGAGCTTTGCTATGCAAGTCACCTTCTGTGTCTTGCCTTTTCATTCTATCTGTATTGTAATCCTATTGGAATGGAGCTAACCACAGTCAGGGTGGACCTTTCTTTCTTTCCTTCTGCATTTGCTGGCCTCTGTGTGAATCTTCCCAGGATAATTTCCATAGATCAAGTCAGAGACGTGCTTTCCTAATCTGCTACACATTTCTCAATGCAGCCATGTAGTCTACTCTGTACATGCAATTTATGATCATCTTTCAGAGGGGGTATATGTATGTAACACAGCTTGGTTCTACTCTTAATACTTCTGGTTCTTTTTTTCATCCCCATCCCCTTTTCGCCTTCCTTTGCTAAATCCCCTTTTCCATTTGAGTTCTCATTGTTTATGACATATAATGTTTACATTCTTTGAGATTAGGACGTGCCTATATGTGGCATAGCTTTAATCTACTTATTCCCCTCCTTCTCCCCCTAATCCCCTCTTTCATTCTCCTGGACCCCTTTCCATTTGCAAGAGATCCTTCTCCTCATCTCCTTCTACCCATCCTTATTGTGCTTTTTCTTTGTATTTTGTCCTACTCAAATAAGAGATATTTTATTTTAACATACACTGACAACTGGGTACACTTTGGGAGACTGGATTTCTGAGCCAAACACATTCTACCAGGAGTGTAGGGTTCAGTGGGACACTCAGGGTTTGCTGTTCCTCCCTCAGACTCAGGAATTCACTTTCCCTGTGACCTCCATGTGAGACACCATCAGCCCAGGGAGGATGGAGATTGAGCACCTCTACCCACCACTCCTCTGCTCTTCGGAGGTGTTCAGCACAAACAAAACACTCTGTTGTTGGGAATTTGGAATTCAGAAAAAGTTCTCAGATGCACACACTGAAGTTTGCACTGTTGTAGTTACAATAGAGCTAGTAATTTCTAACTTGAGAAGTGAGGTCACAGCATCCCTGATGTAGAGCTGTGTCTAGCATCCTGGGTCCAGTGTGCAGTGTCCTATATACCTGTAACCTACTGGCCATCACCCTGGTAGCAGAGGCACACAGGTGAATATTTTCTATCCTACTATGACAGCCAGAGTCTGTGAGGGAAACAGAAGCAGAAGGTTCTGTGTAGGTGCTGCTGTCTGGAGATGGCGTCTTCCCTGTGTAGAGGCTGATCTTCACCAAAGCCAAGCAGAAAAGTGGCTGGGAAGAAACTGCACACAAGGATAGGGAAGATGACAGGGATGAGCTCTGTTCGTGGCTGACACGTTCCTGTTTAACTCTCAGGAGTTTCAGTTACTGCAGCTGGATATGAGCAGGATCAAAGTCTATTTTGTGATGAGTAGCACTCTAATTTCAACTTAATCACTCTTCCATAGTATCAGAGAGCAACAGCAGAGACATTTTATGAATTATGGTTTTCTATAAATAGTTGGCACCTGTGTTGTATATGATGGATTATGTTGCATCATGCAAATTTCTGATTAAAATTCAATGAGCAACAGTAGATAAAATGAAACAATCTTATTCTAACCTGATTGTTGTGTGCTTAATTAAGTCTGTAATTGTGTCATCACTAAAAATATGATACAAAGTACAACAAAATCTTGGTAAATTTTTACATTGCTGTGCATTTTCTCTTTTGACATTACAGAAGTGCTGAGGACTTCAGCATATACAAATGGGTAATCAAAGAATGTAGAATTCTCTTTGGCTACATTTTCACTCTGTACTCCTCTTCCATATCGGACTTTCCCTGCACATGACCCTATGTTGCTTGTGTTCATTTTATAACTTTGTGAAGTATATCATTTTTTCCCAATCAAGACATACATCAACATGTATTTACTTTTTCCTAAATTCCTGAAGAAATTACATGTTTTCCTAAGGTTGATAATTCAGATTCCTCCCCAGATATCTCATTACTATTTTAATACCATAGCCCAGGTAGAGAAGAAGCTTTAATTATGGTTTTATAATCCATGATCTCTGTACTTCTGACAAGAAGTGATATTTGGGATACCGCTGCTATCCTAATGTTTACCAGATTCAATAAACCCCATTTTGATATCACCAGTTGGTCAATGCTGGCATATTTATTAAGGTTTCTCAAACTTTACCTATTATTCTTGAACATATATTAGTTAATGGATTCACATTTAGAAGGCAATGGAAATATATAATTAAAAATAAACTGTTTTTAGCATTTCACCTGATGTACACATATATTTTATTTTTAAGAATACAATCAGTGAAATAA
>NW_004955603.1:545960-548147 GCF_000276665.1 Chinchilla lanigera
TGAAAGTCACTCAAGTCACTTTGGCTAAATTCTACTGGAAAGCAATGGAAGGATAATCACTGGGATTCAGTCATGCTGCTCTGAAATTCAGTTAGATTTTAACATGCAACCCAGTTTTGGCAGTGGTCCATATATGCTACATGCTCAGAAACAAGTATTTCAGGCATTGGTGTTATCTCAATAAAAGGAAAAAGAATTAAGAAGAAACAATAGCTGTAACACAAGGATTTTCTACTTGTAGTCATCCATAAAAAAAATGGGAATAAATTTTACCAGCTACCCCTTACACAGAGGACTCATATTTAGAATATGTAAAGCACTCACAAAATCAGTGCACCAAAAATAAAAAATATAATCAAAAATGGGCGCAGGATGTTATAGGTACAGGGAGAGGGCACAGCAGCTAGCAATTTCGCCCAACACAGTGAGAAGCAGCACCATTCCTGGCTGGTCACTGAAGACCTCATCCCAAAACACTGGGAATGAGGCTAGCAAATCACTTAGTTCCTGTGACTTCTCCGCCAGCACAGAACTTGGTGATTTGACTTCTTGCCACCACATTCCCAAGCATCACAGAGATAGGCTAAGCCTTGGGCCTTTGCTGTACCCAAGGATATGCAGATTAGAACCCTTCAGGCTGAACATAGACCCGTCTACCACAGCACACATATTGCTGAATCTTGTTCAGTTTGAAAGGCTGGCTTTACCCCTGACTTTGAACACAACCTTAGTCCCACAGATTGAAAACTCAAAAGCACTGTCTATGCGCACATTGTATCCCACAATCTGCCAAATCTTAGGCAGCCACAGGATTGGCTCTGGCTTTGACTGTCACCATGTCCCCACGTGTGCATACTAGATACCTCAAAGTAGAATACAGTCCTGGTAAGTTTATCATCACACAACAAGTCTCGTCTAATGTGAAATGTGGGTTACACTCCAATTTTTACACTCCATATATCATTTTGAGCTGAGTTGGATACCAAACACTGTACTTCACAGTACCCTTCAAAGTTGCAGAAGAAACATACGGTTTGCATAGTTCAGAGCGTAAGTTCATAGTTCATAGTATAAGTTCAGAGTTATTTTATATGCGTTATCCAAGCAAAGGAGAGCCTGGGAACTAGAGAGGTCATGACCTATGAGAACATAGGGGTAATAGTTACAAAACACCCAGTAATTAGTATAGATGTGCTAACCACCCACATACTAGCAAAAAGAAACAAAGCAAAAACCCCAGCAAAAAGAAACAAAGCAATCCAGTCAAGCCTTCCCAAAGATATCAAACAGGGGGGCAAAAAGCCCATCAATATGTTAAAAGTGAACAGTATTACCCAGAAGCTTAATAAAAGCCCTTCAGACTTTTATGAGCAACTCTATAAATCCTACAGGATCTACACTGCTTTGACCCTGAGGCCCCAGAAAATCTACAGATAGTAGATGCAGCCTTCATTGCACAAGAAGCACCTGATATCTGCCAGAAAGCCAATCTGATAGACAGCCATACCTTCTGGCCAAAGACCAATATACAAGATATAAGGTCTATGGACACTAAAAAAATAAATACCCATTCAGACTAAAAGATAAGAACTCTTAAAAGCTTCACCTAGGTGAGATAACAACCCTTTATTGGCCTAATGGGCTCAAACTATGACTAGTGGATTGACAACTGGTGGGCAATTTAGAACCCCCAGCTGAACTGAGTAAGCATGGTGCTGGGTGTGGGAGGCCCGCCTGCGGACTGTTGCCGGCAGGATAACAGGCAGAACGGGAGAAGAAGAAGTGAGGTTGTTGGGAGCAGAAAAAGGCAGTTGGGAACTGGTAGAAGCGATAAGGAGCTGTTGGGTTGTTTTGGAGGAGCTCGTTGTACTGGCTTTCCTGATGAACTTGGCTGTTTTCATCCTCTGAGGAGCTCAGGACCTTGTTGACACTGAGAATATCTTCGGTTCACTTTGGGAGAGCTCCGGTCTTCACTCTGAGCATCGCTTCCTGGCTCCAGAGGGGAGGACGGTGCACAGCTCTGTCTCCTGAAGAAGCTTGTCATGTTGGCTTTCCTGACAGGAATTCAGCTGTTTTCATCATTGGAGGAGCTCGGGACCTCACTGTTGCTAAGGATGGCTGTGGTACCTTTGGGGGAGCTGTGGTTCTTACTTTGCCTGTCGTTTCCTGGCTCCAGTGTAGATCCCT